>NW_016908418.1:953384-1035469 GCF_001483705.2 Eufriesea mexicana
ACTCTCCTTTAATATATTCTGCTTAGCTCTGCGGATACCAGTAATAATGGTCTCGGCACGTTAGGCTTAGTTAGGTTATGCTTGGTTTTATTACGTTTGGATATTTTCGGATAGGATGGCGTTTACTTTTATGATGTACACTGCTTTTCGCTGGATTGCTACGCTCTACATTGCTCTACAATACTATGCTCGACTATGCGGATGCCAGAAATAGTGTTTGCTGCACGTCATGTTATGATAGGTTGCGTTTGTGTATGTTACTAATCGATTGGCTCGAACAGGATAGCTTTGACTTTTGTGCTATATACTGCTGTTCGGTGGATTTCTGCGCTCTGCGGGAGTACGGCATTGGCACGTTGTGTTGAGTTGGGCCACGTACGGCTTGGTTAGGTTTGAGCAGGGTAGGATAGAATACCGTTGACTTTGTGCTTTACACCGCAACGCCGCTGATTTCTGTATTCCTCTGCGCTCGAGTGTATTCTGCTTGGCTCTGGGGAGTTCAGCGATAGCGGTAGCGGCAAGTTAGATTATGCTTTGTTTCGTTTGATTAGGTTACGTTCGGCTAGGTTTGATCAGGTTATCCTTGATTTTTGTGGTAGACGCTGCTCTTTGGCGGCCATTAATAATGCTCTCGTCACGTTAGGCTGGATTAGTCTTCGTTCGCTTATGACATGTATATCTGCGTTAGGATAGGATAGCTCTGACTTCCATGATGTACGCTTCTATTCTGCTCACTTCTGAGCTCTACTGCAGTCTACTGTACTCTGCTTGCACCAGGGCGTCCAGCAATAGTAGTGGCGGCTCGCTACATTTAGCTAGACTTCGTTCGGTAAGGTTACATTTGTTTGGTGTAGGTTTGGATATATTTTACTTTTGCGCTTTAAACAGCAGCGCGGCGAATTTATGCGCTCTACTGTGCTCTACTCCATCCTGGATGACTCTGTGGAAGTCAGGAACAGTGGTCTAGGAACGTTATGTCGAGCTAGGTTACGTTTGGTTTGTTATGTTTGGTTAGGTTAGGCTAGGATAGCTATGACTGTTGCGCTGTACACTGCTATTCGGTTGGTTTCAGCGCTCTGCTGTGCACTAATATGCTGTGCTCGGCTCTGCGGGTTCAGCAATAGTGGTCTCGGCACGTTAGGTTTACTTAGCCAACGTTTAGTCAGGTTAGGTTAGGTAAGATTAGGTTAGGGTAACTTCGACTCTTGTCCTTTACACTGCAATGTTCTGGATTTCTGCGCTCCACTGTGCTCTAGTGTGATCTCCTTGGCTTTGTGGGTTCCAGTGATAGTGGTCTCGGCACGTTAGTTTAAGTCAGGTTACGTTTAATTTCATTACGTTTGGGTAGGTTTGGACAGGATAACTTCGTCTTTTGTGATATTCACTGCTATTCGCTGAATTCGCTCTACTGTGCTTTACTGCATCCTGCTTGGCCCTGGGGAGGCCACCAACCATGGTCGCTGCACGTTATGTTGAGTTAGGTGGCGTTCGTTTATGTTACAATTGGTCAGGTTAGACCAAGGGAACTTTGACTTTTGTGCTATACACGGCATTTCGGTGGATTTCTTCGCACTGCTGTGATCTAATATGCTGTGCTTTGTTCTGGGGATACCTGAAATCGCGGGCGCTGCGCGCTAGGTAAGGTTAGGTTACGTTTGCTAAGCTTGGGTTTCTTTTGTTAGGATTGGTATGTTTGGGTTAGGTTAGGGTATCTTTGGCTTTTGCGATGCACACTGCAATGTAGTGGGTTTCTGCGCTCCCTGTGCTCTAGTATGTCCTGCTTGGCTCTGGGGCGGCCTGCAACTGTGGTTTCGGCACGTTAGGTTGATTTAGGCTATGTCTGGTGGGGCTATGCTTGCTTGGGTTAGGTTTGAATAGCTTTGACATTCGTGGTATTCAATGTTATTCGGTGGATATCTGCGCTATACTGTGCTCTACCGTATCCTGCTTGCCCATGGGGAGTCCAGCAATACCGGTTGCGGCGCCTTACGTTGTGCTGACTTCGTTCGGTTATGTTACGCTTGTTCGGGTTAGGTTCGCTTAGCTTTGACTTTCTTGGTATGCAATGCTATTCGTTGCCTTTCTGCGCTCTACCGAGCTCAGGTATGTTCCGCCTGGCAGGTTTACGTGTGGCTAGGCTAGGTTATTCATGGTTAGGTTAGGAGAGCTTTGACTCTTCTGCTATACATTGCCATTGTTTGAACCTCTGCGCTCCACTCTCCTTTAATATATTCTGCTTAGCTCTGCGGATACCAGTAATAATGGTCTCGGCACGTTAGGCTTAGTTAGGTTATGCTTGGTTTTATTACGTTTGGATATTTTCGGATAGGATGGCGTTTACTTTTATGATGTACACTGCTTTTCGCTGGATTGCTACGCTCTACATTGCTCTACAATACTATGCTCGACTATGCGGATGCCAGAAATAGTGTTTGCTGCACGTCATGTTATGATAGGTTGCGTTTGTGTATGTTACTAATCGATTGGCTCGAACAGGATAGCTTTGACTTTTGTGCTATATACTGCTGTTCGGTGGATTTCTGCGCTCTGCGGGAGTACGGCATTGGCACGTTGTGTTGAGTTGGGCCACGTACGGCTTGGTTAGGTTTGAGCAGGGTAGGATAGAATACCGTTGACTTTGTGCTTTACACCGCAACGCCGCTGATTTCTGTATTCCTCTGCGCTCGAGTGTATTCTGCTTGGCTCTGGGGAGTTCAGCGATAGCGGTAGCGGCAAGTTAGATTATGCTTTGTTTCGTTTGATTAGGTTACGTTCGGCAACTAATATGCTGTGCTCGGCTCTGCGGGTTCAGCAATAGTGGTCTCGGCACGTTAGGTTTACTTAGCCAACGTTTAGTCAGGTTAGGTTAGGTAAGATTAGGTTAGGGTAACTTCGACTCTTGTCCTTTACACTGCAATGTTCTGGATTTCTGCGCTCCACTGTGCTCTAGTGTGATCTCCTTGGCTTTGTGGGTTCCAGTGATAGTGGTCTCGGCACGTTAGTTTAAGTCAGGTTACGTTTAATTTCATTACGTTTGGGTAGGTTTGGACAGGATAACTTCGTCTTAACTGTTGCGCTGTACACTGCTATTCGGTTGGTTTCAGCGCTCTGCTGTGCACTAATATGCTGTGCTCGGCTCTGCGGGTTCAGCAATAGTGGTCTCGGCACGTTAGGTTTACTTAGCCAACGTTTAGTCAGGTTAGGTTAGGTAAGATTAGGTTAGGGTAACTTCGACTCTTGTCCTTTACACTGCAATGTTCTGGATTTCTGCGCTCCACTGTGCTCTAGTGTGATCTCCTTGGCTTTGTGGGTTCCAGTGATAGTGGTCTCGGCACGTTAGTTTAAGTCAGGTTACGTTTAATTTCATTACGTTTGGGTAGGTTTGGACATGATAACTTCGTCTTTTGTGATATTAACTGCTATTCGCTGAATTCGCTCTACTGTGCTTTACTGCATCCTGCTTGGCCCTGGGGAGGCCACCAACCATGGTCGCTGCACGTTATATTGAGTTAGGTGGCGTTCATTTATGTTACAATTGGTCAGGTTAGACCAAGGGAACTTTGACTTTTGTGCTATACACGGCATTTCGGTGGATTTCTTCGCACTGCTGTGATCTAATATGCTGTGCTTTGTTCTGGGGATACCTGAAATCGCGGGCGCTGCGCGCTAGGTAAGGTTAGGTTACGTTTGCTAAGCTTGGGTTTCTTTTGTTAGGATTGGTATGTTTGGGTTAGGTTAGGGTATCTTTGGCTTTTGCGATGCACACTGCAATGTAGTGGGTTTCTGCGCTCCCTGTGCTCTAGTATGTCCTGCTTGGCTCTGGGGCGGCCTGCAACTGTGGTTTCGGCACGTTAGGTTGATTTAGGCTATGTCTGGTGGGGCTATGCTTGCTTGGGTTAGGTTTGAATAGCTTTGACATTCGTGGTATTCAATGTTATTCGGTGGATATCTGCGCTATACTGTGCTCTACCGTATCCTGCTTGCCCATGGGGAGTCCAGCAATACCGGTTGCGGCGCCTTACGTTGTGCTGACTTCGTTCGGTTATGTTACGCTTGTTCGGGTTAGGTTCGCTTAGCTTTGACTTTCTTGGTATGCAATGCTATTCGTTGCCTTTCTGCGCTCTACCGAGCTCAGGTATGTTCCGCCTGGCATCGGGGTGGCCAGAAATAGTTGTCTAGGCATGTTAGGTTGGATTATGTTGCGTTTGGTCATTTTACGTTTGGTATGGTTAGGATAGGGTAACCTAGACTTTTGCGCTGTACACTGCTATTCGGGGAACTTTGCGCTCTACGTTGCTCCGCTATACGCGGATCGACCCTGGGGCAGCCAGCAGTAGTGGTCGTGACACGATAGTTTGTGATAGGTTACGTTTGGTTGGGTTAGGTTGGGTTAGTTTTGGTTATGATGGCTTTAACTTCTGTGCTATACACTGCTATTCGTTGGATTTCTACGCTCTACCGTGCTCTAGTATGTTCTTCTGGGCAGTGGGGTGGCCAGAAAAAGCGGTCTTGCCTCGTTAGGTTTAGTTAGTCTACGTTTGGTTACGTTAGGTTATGTCAGGTTAGGAGAGAATAGCTATGACTTTTCTGCTATACACTGCTATACGGTTAACTTCTGTGCTCTACTGTTCTCTAATGTGCTCTGCCTTCCTCAGAGGATGCCGGCAGTAGTGGTCGCGGCACGTTTGTTTGAGATAGGTTACGTTTGGTTTGGTTAGGGTAGGACAAGTTTGGCTTTGATGGCATTGATATTTGTGCTATACACTGCTGCTCGTTGGATTTCTGCGCTCAACTGTGCTCTAGTACATTCTACTTGGTGACGAGAGGCCAGCAGTAGTGCTTTCGACAGGTTAGTCTGAGATAGGCTACGTTCGGTTAGGTGATGTTTGGTTAGGTTGGGCTAGGATAGCTATGACTTTTGTGCAATACATTGCTATTCGGTGAAATTCTACGCTCCACTGTGATCTGATACGTTCTGCTATGCTACGGGAAAGGTCACAGTAGTAGTCTCGGACCTTACGCAGGGATAGGCTACGTTTGGATAGTTCAGGTTAGGGCAGGTTAGGATAGGTTATCTTCACTTTTGTGCTTTACGCTGCAACGCCGGGTATTTCTGTGATCTACCGTGCTGTAGTATATTCTGGCTGTCTCTGAGGAGGTCAGCAAAAGTGATGTAGGGCGGTTAGGTACAGTTATTTTACGTCGGGTTATGTTGAGAATAGGAAAGGAGGCTGCAGCTTCGGCTTCTGTGCTATACACAGCTATTCGATAAGTTTCTAAGCTCCACTGTGATCAGCTATGTTCAGTTTGCCTCTGGGGAAGGCCGCAATAGCGGTCTCAGCGTCTTATGCTGAGTTAGGCTACGTTTAGGTGGGCAATGTTAGGCCATGTAAGGCTACGTTATCTTTACTCTTGTGCTTTGCACTACAACGAAGCGTATTTCTGTGATCTACTGTGCTCTAGCGTATTAGGATTGGCACTGGGGAGGTCAGCAATAGTGATGTAGGGCGGTTAGGTGGAGGTATGATACGTTTGGCTTTATTACGTTTGGATAGGTTAGAGTATGATAACGTCGACTTATGTGATATACACTGCTTTTCGCCGGATTGGTATGATCTACATTGCTCTACTATACTCTGTTCGCCTCTGTGGATGCCAGCAATTGTGGTCGCTGCACGTTATATTGAGTTAGGTGGCGTTTGCGTGGGTCACAATTGGATAGGCTCGAAGAAGGCAGCTTTGACATTTGTGGTATACACTGCGATTCGATGGATACCTGCGGTCTACTGTGCTTGGGTATGCTCCGCGCGGTGCTGAGGAGGCCAGGAATAGTTGTAAAGGCTCGTCAGGTTGAGTTAGGTAACGTTTGGTCACGTTACGGTTGGTTGTGTTAGGAGGGTCTAGCTTTGACTTTTGCGCCATACACTGCTCTTCGGCGTATTTATGCAATCTACGGAGCTCTAATATGCTCAGCTTGGCTCTGGAAATGCCAGCAATAGTGGTATCGGCACGTTACGATGGGTTAGGCTACGTACGGTTTGGTTAGGTTGGATATGGCTAGGTCAGGGTATCTTTGACTACTGTGCTGTAAACTGCTTTTCGGTGGATTGCTTCGCTATACACTGCTCTACTATACTCAGCTCAACCCTGGGGATGCCAGTAACAGTTGCCCGGCACGTTAGCTTGGTTTATTCTACGTTAGGTTATGTTACGTTTGATTAGGCCTGGACAGGTAAGCTGTGACTTTTGTGACATATACTGCTTTTCGGTGCAATTCTGCGCTCCACTGTGCTCTAATGCGATCTGCTCTGCTCTGAGGACGCCACCAATTGCGGCCTCGGGAAGTTAGGTTGACTTAGGCTACGTTTGGTTAGATCAGACTGGATTGGGTTAGGCTTGTTTAGCTTTGACTTTCGCAGTATACACTGTTATTAGGTGAACTTCTGCGATACAGTGTGCTCTAGTATGACCTGCTTTGATCTGGGGAGGACAGAAATAGTGGCCGCCGCATACTAGCTTGAGTTAGGATGCGTTTGGTTAGTTTATGCTTGCATGGGTAAGTTTTGGATGGCTTTGATTTCCCTGCTATGCACGGAGATTCTATGGGTTTCTACGCCCCACCATCGCCTAATAAGCTCCAAACGGTCCTGGGGTTGCCAGCAACTGTGGTCTCCACACGTTATGCTCATGTATGTTCCGTTCGGATATGTTAGGTTCGGTTATTTTCGTTATGACAGCTTTTACTTTTGTGTTGTGCACTGATATTCGATGGATTTGTGTCCGGCTGCTGTATAATATGCTGTGTATGGCTTTGGGCAGGACAGCAGTAGTTGTCTCTGCACGTTACATTCAGCTACGTTACGTTCGGTTACGTTACGATTGGCTAAGTTAGGAGAGGGTAGCGTTGGCTTACGTGCTATGCACTGCAATTACTTGGATTTCTGCTCTCTATGTTGTTATACTGTACTCTGCTTAGCTCTCGTGTAGCCATCAATAACGTTCGTGGCACGTCAGATTGCGTTAAGTTACGTCCGCTTCTGTTGAGTTTGGTTAGGTTAGGATAGGACAGCTTTGACTCTTGCGCTGTACTCTGCTGTTCGGTGGATTCCCGCATTCTGCATTGCTTTACTATACCGTGTTCCACTCTTGGTAGGCAAGCCATAGTGTTCTCCGCACGTTAGTTTGTGTTACATTACGTTGGATAGGTTAGGCTATGCTGTGTTAGGTTAGGATAGCATTGACGTTTGTGCTACACACCGCTATTCAATGAGCACCAGCGCCCTTGTGTGCGCTATCGCACTCTGCATGTCCCTGTGGACGCCATGTATAGTGCTCTCGGCACGTTTGGTTGGGTTATGTTTTGTTTGGTTAGATGAGGTTTGGTTAGGATTGCCTCGACTTTTGTGTTATACTCTGCTATACGGAAGATTCCTGCGTTCTGCATTCCTCTGCTATATTCTGCTTAGCTCTCGTGAGGCCAGAAACAGCGGTCGTGGCACGTCAGGTAGTGTTACGTTACGTCCGCTCGTTTTACGTTTGGTTAGGTTAGGATGGGATAGCTCTGACTTTTGTGCTGTACTCTGCTATTCGTACTGTTTCAGCGTTCAACATTGCCCTGGTATACTCCGCTTCATTCGCGCGAGGCCAGCAATAGCGTTCATGGCACGTCGGTGTGGGTTACGATCCGTCTGCTTATGTTACGTTTGATCCGGTTAGGATAGGATAGCTTTGACTTTCGTGCTGTACGCTGCTATTCGGAGGATTTTTGCACTCTACTGTACTGTAATTTGCTCTGTTTGAACTAGGTGATGCCAGCGGCAGTGGCCTCTGCACGTTAGGTTGTGTTAGGCTGCGTTCGGATAGGATACGTTTGCTGACGTTAAATTAGGATAGCTTTGTCTCTTGTGCTATACACTGCTACTCGGTGGCTTTCTTTGCGTTCTACTGTGATTTAATATTCCCTGGTTTCATCTGGGAATGCTTGAAATAGTGGCCGCCGCGCGTTATGCTAATTTGTGTTACGTGTGGCTATGTTAGGCTTGTTTGGGTTTGGTTAGGATATCCTTGACTTTCGTGCTATGCACAGCCATTCTATGGACCCGCGCTCCCTGCTGTGCTCTAATATGACCTGTTTGGTGGTAGGGAGGCCTGCTACTGTGGACTGGGCATGTTAGATTGGGGTCGGATACGTTGGACTACGTTATGTGAGGACAGATGATATCCCTTACTTTTGTGCTATACACTGATATTCTGTGTATTCCTGCGCTCTTCATTTCTCTACTATGCTCTGCTCGACGTTGGGGACCAGCAATAGTTATAGTGGCAGGATGGGTGGTGTTAGGCTACGTTTGGTTAGGTTAGGTCAAGATATGTTCGGTTAGAGTGGCTTTGACTTTTGCGTTATACAATGCTATTCGTCAGACCTTTGCGCTCTACTTTACTCCAATACGTCCTGCTGGGCTCTGGGGAGGCCAGCAATAAATGTCTCGACTTGACACGTTTAGCTATTCCACATTTGGTTAAGTTAGGTTACGACCGCTTGAGTCAGGATATCTTCAACTTTTGTGTTATACACTGCTATTCGGTGGCCTTCTGCTCTCTACTGTGCCCTAGTATGTTCTGCCTGGCTATGGAGATGCTAGCAGTATTGGCCTCGGCACGTTAGTCTGAGGCAGGTTGCGTTTGGCTGTGTTACGTTTGGACAAGGTAGGACTGGGTGTCTTTGACTTTTGTGCTTTACACTTCATTTCGGCGTGCTTCTGCCATCTACATTACTCTACTATGCTATGCTCGACTCTCGGGAGGGCAGCAGTGGTGGTCGCCGCTCGTCAGGTTATGTTTGATTACGTTCGACTAGGTTATGTTGCATTGTGTTAGGTTAGCATGGCTTTGACTTTTGTGCCATACACCGCTATTCTATGGATTTCTGCACCTTCCTGTGCGCTGTCACAGTCTGCACGTCTGTGTGTACGCGAGGAATGGTGCCCTTGACACGTTAGGTTCTGTTATGTTACATTTGTTTTGGTCACGTTTGACTATGTTTGGTCAGGATAGCTTTGCCTTTTGAGCTATGCTATGCTATTCGGTGAACTTCTGCGCTCATCATTGCTCTACTATTCTCTGCTCGACTCTGGGGTGGCCAGCAATAGCGGCCGTGATTCGGTAGGTTTAGTTATGTTACGTTTGGTTATGCTACGTTAGCATGGATTAGGTTTGGATAGTTTTGACCTTTCAGATATGCACTGCCATTCTATAGCCTTCTGCGCACCACTTTCCTCTAATATGTGCTGCTTGGATCTGCGAAGGCCAGCAACAGCTGCCCGGCATGTTATGTTGAGTTAGCTTATGTTTGACTGTGCAGAGGTCCATGGACTAGCAGCGCATAGCGCAAAAGTCAAATAAACTCCATCCTAGCCTAGCCAAACGTAACATAATCGAACGTAACCGAACTAAATCTGACGTGCCGGGGACACTACAGCTGGATTCCCCAGAGATAAGCAGAATATACTAGGGAACGGTAGAGCGCAGAAACCCGCAGCACTGCAGTGTATAGCAAGTGCGACTAAAATACCCAATCCTTACAAGAACTAACCTAAACTAACCGAACGTAGCGTAGCTCAACATAACGTGGCGAGACATATATCGCTGCCCACGCCTGGGCCAAGCTGAAAATATTACAGGAGACTTGGGCGCAGAAGTCCACACATTAGCAGTGCATAGCACAAAAGTCAAAGCAACCATATCCTAGCATAACCAAGAGTAACATAGCCGAATGCAGCATAACTGAATCTAACGTGCCGCGAGCACTGTTGCTGGCCTCATGAAAGCCGAGCAGAACATATGAGAGGGGAGTAGAGCGTAGAAATCCATATAATCGCATAGTATTACATAAAAGTCAAAGCTACACCGTCCTAATGTAAAAACACGTAACACAACCGAACGTAAAGTAGCTCTTCCTACCGTGCGACACTATTAATGCTGGCCTCCACAGAGCCGAGTAGAATATGGTACAGCAGGGTGGAGCACAGAAGCCACCGTATAGTAGTTTTTGGCACAAAGTTATGAACCGCCTATCCTAACCTACCTTATCGTAAGGTATCCAAACGTAGCCCAACTCCGACTCACCTGCCGCGACCACTGTTGCTGGACAACCGAGTGCCGCGCAGAACATTGTATAGGACAGTAGTGCTCAGAAGTGCATAGGATCGCAGTGCAAAGCGGTAAAGTCAAAGCCATTCATACCTACCCAATACAAACCGGAACGTAGCTTAACTCAGCATAACGTACCGAGACCACAATTTCTGGCCACTCGAGAGCCAAACATAACACATTACAGCGTAGCGGAACCCAGAAATTCAAACAATAGTAGTGTATAGCCCAAAATTCATAGCTATTCTGTCCTAACATAGTCAAACGTATCGTAACCAAATGTAACATACCTGAAACTACCGTGCCTAGACCACCATTGCTGCCAACCACAGAACAAAGCAGAGCGCACTAGAGCAATATAGAGCACAGAAGTACATAGAATAGCAGTGTATAGCAGGAAAGTCAAAGCTATTGGAACCAGCCCAAACTAATGCAACCTAAGCAAACGTATCCTAACTCGACAGAACATGCCGCGAAAACTGTTGCCGGCCTCGCCAGGGCCAAGCATAAAATGGTTTAGCACAGTAGAGCGCAGGTACCCACGGAATACCAGTCCAAATTAAGAAAGTCAAAGCTATCCTATCCAATTCAATAATAACCTAACCTAACCAAACGTAACCTAACTCAACCTAGCGTGCCGTTACCACTATTGCTGGCCCCGTCAGGGCCAAGCAAAGTATAGTAGAGCACATTAGATCACAGTAATCCACTGAAGAGCAGTGTATAGCACAATAGGTAAAGCTACCGTATCCTAACCTAATCAAACGTAAAAATGCCAAACGTAGCATAACCCACCATAACGTACCGATACCACCACTGCTGGCCTCCTCATTGACAAGCAGAGCATATTAGTGCAATGCAGAGCATGGAAATCCATCCAATCGCAATGTATAGCGGAAAAGCCAACCCTGCACGAACCTAACCCAAACTAATATAACCTAACCGAACGTAGCGTAGCTGAGCACAACCTGCCGCGAAGGCCATTGCTGGCCTCGCTAGAGCCAAGCAGAACATGCTAGAGCACAGTAGATTGCAGAAGTCCACCGAATAGCAGTGTACAGCGCAAAAGTCAAAGCCACCCTCTCCTAACGTGACCAATCGTAGTATAAGCTAATGTAACATAACTGAACCAAACGTTCCGAGACCACCATTGCCTTCATCCCCAGAGCCAAGCAGAAGATATTTAAGGACCGTAGATCGTAATAATCCTCCGCATAGCAGTCTGCAGCACAAAACTGAAGGCTATAACATCCTAACATATCAGAAGGAAACGAAACCAAACGGAACGTAACTCAACCTAACGTGCCCAGACCACTATGGCTGGACACCCCAGGGCCATGCAAAACATATTAGACCACAGTAGAACGCCGCAATCCCCCGAACAGCTGTGTACAGCACAATAGTGAAAGCTAACTTTTCCTAACTTTACCAACCGCCTCGTAAAAATCCCCCGAATAGCTGTGTACAGCACAATAGTGAAAGCTAACTTTTCCTAACTTTACCAACCGCCTCGTAACAAAGCGTAATATACCGCAAACCAACGAGGCGAAACCACAGTTGCTGGCCTCCGTAGGGTCAAGCAGAATATAGTGGATTACTATAGAGCGCAGAAATCTACCGAACAGCAGTGTACAGCACAAAGGTCGTAGCGATTGCATCCTAACCTAACCAAACGTAACATAACCGAAAGTAACGGAACTCAAAATGACGTGCCGAGGTCACTACTGCTGGCCACACCAGAGCCAAGCAGAGAATGCTAGAGCACCGTAAAGCGCAGAAATCCTCACAGCAGCAGTGTATAGCGCCAAACTCGAAGATACCCTATTCGAACCAAACCAAACGTAACGCAACCAAACGTAATGTAGCTGAATATAACGTGCCGAGACCACCATTGCTGGCATCCCCAAAGGGGAGCAGAGCACACTAGAGCAATGTAGAGCACAGAAATCCAACGAATAGCAGCGTATGGCAGAAAAGAGGAAGTTACACAAACCTAACCAAAACTAATATAACGTAACCAAACGTAGCCTGACACCGCATAGCGTGCAGCGACCACTATTGCTGGCCTCGCCAGGGCCAAGCATAATACGGTAGAGTACAGTAGAGCGCAGAAGTCCGACGAATAAGAGAGTATGGTGCGAAAGTCAAGGACATCTTTACGGAACCTATCATAACGTAGAATAACCAATCGTAACATAACTCATCCTAACGTGCAGAGCCCACAATTGCTGGCCTCCCCAGGGCGAAGCAGAACGTAGTAGAGCATAGTAGAATGCAGAAATCCCAAGAATAACTATGTATAGCACAAAAGACAAAGCTAACCTATTATAACATAACAAACCATCACATAACTAAACGTAAAATAACTAAAACTAACATGACGAGACCACTGTTACTGGCCTCCCCAGGGCAAAGCAGGATGTAGTCGGGCACAGAAGAGTGCAGAAATCCTCAGAGGAACTGTGCATGGCACGAAAGGCAAAGCTGGACTCTCCTAATCTGTCCAATCGCAACACAAACACACATAACATAAATCAACCTAATGCGCCGAGACCACTATTTCAGGCATCCCCAGAGTCAAGCAGAACATACTAGAGCATAGTAGAACTCAGAAATCCCCCGTATAACAGTGTACAGCAGAAAAGTCTGATATAAGCTCTCCTAACATAACAAACCGTCCCAAAACCGAACGTAATCTAGCTACAACCAACGTGCCCATACCACAGTTGCTGGCCACCGCAGGGCCAACTGGAAAATGGTAGAGAACAGTGGAGCGCAGGAATCCACCTAATAACAGTGTTTAGCAAGAAAGGCAAAGCTGCCTTTGCCGAACTTAGCCTAACCAAACCTAACCAAACGTAACATTGCACAACCTAATTTGGCGCGACCGCTATTGTTGGCCTCCCCAGATCCAGGCAGAAAATATTAGAGCACAGTAGAACTAAGACATCCCCCGAATATTAGTATATAGCGCAAAAGTCAAAGCTAACTTATCCGAACATGGCCAACTGACGCACAACAAAACGTAGCATTACTCAAAGCAACGTGCTGAGATCACAGTTGCTGGCCTCCGCGTAGCCGAGCAGGGCGTAGTAGAGGAGAGTAGCGCTTAGAAATCCATTGAATCGCGGTGTATAGCAGAAAAGTCAAAGCTATCCGAAGCTAACTTAACCTAACCGAACGTAGCCTAACTCAACATAACGTCCCGCGACCTACAATGCTGGCCTCGCCAGGACCATGCAGAAAGTATTAGAGCACAGTAGAGCGCAGAAATCCAATGAATAGCAGTGTACAGCACAAAACTCGAAACGCATCTACCCTAACCTAGCCAAACGTAACATGACTCAAACTTTCGTACCGAGGCCACTGCCGGTGGACAGCCCAGAGCCAAGCAGAGCATGGTAGTGCAACGCAGAGCGCTCACATCCACCGGATAGCAGTGTACAGCGCAAAAGACGAAGCTATCACGTGCTAACATAACCGTCCGTGTCAAAACCGAACGTATCATACCTCTACCCATCGTGCAGCGACCACTGTCGCTGGCCCACCCAAAGCCGTGCAGTACATAGTAGAGGAGACATCAGAAATCCATAGAATCGCAGGATATAGCAGGAAAGACAAAGATATCCAAAACTAACCTGACCAATATTAACATAACCGAACGTAACCTGACTCAGTGCAACGTGCCGCGATCACTATCGCTGGCCTCCCAAGAGCGAAGCAGAGCATATTAGAGGATAGTAGAACGCAGAAATCATGCGAAAAGCAGTGTTCAGCGAAAGAGTCAAAGCTATGCGACCCTAAGCTAAACTAATATAAACAAACCGGACAAAGCGTAGATCAACACATCGTGCCGCGGCCACTGTTGCTCTACTCCACAGAGCCAAGCAGAAAATACTAGAGCACATTAAGGAGCAGGAATCAACCGAATATCAAAGTACAGCACAAAAGTCAAAGGTATCCTATCCTAACCTGATCAATCGTAACAAAACCAAGCGTAACATAACCTTATCTAGCTTGCCGCGAACACTATCGCGGGCATCCACTAGCACGAGCGGAACGTAGCAGTGGGGAGTAGTGATCAGAAGTCGAGAGGATAGCATTGGATAGCAGATAAGTCGAAGCAATCCAAAGCTAACACAAACTAACGTAACCTAGCCAAACATAGCATAGCTCAACATAACGTGCCGCGAACACTAATGCTGGCCGCGCCAGGGCCAAGCAGGATATATTTGAGCACAGCAGAGCGCAGAAATCCACCGAAAAGCAGTGCATAGAACAAAAGTCAAAGCTATCATGTCCTAACGTAGCCAAACGTTACAAAACCGAGCGTAACATATCTTTACCTACTGTGACGCGAACACTATCCCTGGCCTGCGCAGATCCGTGCAGAACATAGCAGTGGAGAATAGCGCTCAGAAATACATAGTATCGCAGTGTACAGCACAAAAGTCAAAGATATCCAAACCAAACCCGAACAAATGTAACATAACCGAACGTAGCCCATCCCAACATAGCGTGCAGCGATCACTATTACTGGCCACGCCAGAACCATGCAGAAGATATTGCAGCAAAGTAGAGGGCAGAAGTCCACCGAATAGCAGGGTACAGCAGGAAAGTCGATGCTGTCCTAGCCAAACATCTCACAACCTAACCAAACCAAACGTCACATTACTCAACCCAACGTGCCGAGACCATAATTTCTGGCCTCCCCAGAGCCAAGGAGGATGTATTAGAGCTGCGTAGAGCGCAGTAATCCACAGAATGTCAGTGCATAGCACAGAAGTCAAAGCTACACTTTCCTAGCCTAACCAAACGTAACGAAACCAAACGAAACGTAACCAATAATAACATGTCGAGACCACTATTGCTGGTCTTCGCAGAGCCAAGTTGAATATATTAGAGCACAGTAGAGAGAAGGAATACACCGCATAGCAGAGTATAGCACAATGGTCACGGCTGCCCTTTCCTATCCTAGACAAACGTAACGTACCCAAATGTAACATGACACAGCATAACTTGTCGAGACCTCTATCGCTGCAATCCCCGAAGCCGGGCTGGATATATTGGAGGAGAGTGGAGCACAGAAATGTATAGAATTGCGGCGTCCAGCATAAAAGTCAAAGGTATCCGAACCTAACGCCAGCAAGTATAACCTAACCGAATGTAGCTTATCTGAACATAATGCGCCGCTACCACAATTACCGGCCTCGCTAGGGCCGAGCAGAATATGCTATAGAACAGTAGGGCGCAGATGTCCACGGATTTACAGTGCACTGTTCGGAAGTCAAATCTATACTAGCCAAACCTGACGGAACCTAACGTAAGCAAACGTGACATAACACAAGCTAACGTTCCGCGACCACTGGTACTGGCATCCCCAAGGACAAGCAGAATATAGCAGAGCTGAGTAGAGCGCAGTAATACGCCGAATAGCAGTGTATAGCAAAGAACTCAAGGCTATCGTGCCATAACCTAGCATATCGTAACGTAACCAAACGTAAAATAAACTATTCTATCGTGCCCGACCACTATTGCTGGTCTCCGCTGAGCCGAGCAGGACGTAGTAGAGGAGAGTGGTGATCAAAAATCAATTGAATCGCTGTGTATTGCAGAAAAGTCAAAGCAAACCAGACCCAACACATGCTAACGTAATATAGGCGAAGGTAACGGAACTCAACCTAACCTGCCGAGGACAATACCGATGTCAACACCACAGCCAAGCTGAATATATCGCAGCACAGTAGAGTGGGGAAAGCTACATAGCAGCAGTGTATAGCACAAAACTCAAAGCTATGCTATCCTAACCCATCAAAACGTAATGTAGCCAAACGCAATATAACACAACCTAACGTGCAGGGAACGCTATTGCTAGTCTCCCAAGACCCGTGCAGAGCATAGTAGAGGAGGGTAGGCCTCAGAGATCCGCACAACCGCAGTATATAGCAGAGCAGTCAAAGGCTTCCATACCTAATCCAAGCAAACATAACATAGCCGAACGTAGCCTAACTCAACGCGACGTGCCGCGACAGCTACTTCTAGTCTCGCGAGGGCTAAGCAGAATATAGTATACCACGTTATAGGGAAGAAATCCGACGAATAACAGTGCATATTACGAAAGTTAAAGCCACACTGTCCGAACCTAACGTAGCCTAGCGCAATCAAACGTAACCTAACGCAAAATAACTTGCCGAGACCAATATTGCTGCACCCCCCCCACCCCCCGAGCCAACCGGAATATACTAGAGAACAGTAGAGCGCATGAATTCGCCGCCTTGCAGTGTAGAGCACAAAAGTCAAAGATATCCACACCTGATCTGAGCTAACGTAAGCTAGCCAAACGTAACATATCCCAACATAACGTGCCGAGACCAGTATTGCTCGCATTCCCAGAGCCAAGCAGAAAGTATTAGTGGAGAGTAGAGCGCAGAAAACAACAGAATCGCAGTTTATGGCACAAATGTCTAATCTACCGTATCCAAGCCTAACCAAACGTAACGAAGCGATAGGTAACATATCTCAACCTAGCGTGCCGAGACCACAACTTCTGGCCACCCCAGAGTCAAGCAGAGAATGTTAGAGCAATGTAGGGCGCAGAGATCCATAGAATCGCAGTGTATACAGGAAAGTCAAAGCTACCCGAACCTAACCCAAATGATTATAACAAAACAAACCGTAGCGCAGCTGAACTTAACGTGCCGCGACCACTATTTCTTGCCTCGCCAGGGCCAAGCAGAGTATAGCAGAACAGAGTAGGGTGAAGAAATCCTCCGATAAACAGTGTGTAGCACGAATGCTATGCTACTCTGACCAAACCTGCCATAAGCTAGCATAACCGTACGTAACGTGACTCAACATAACCTGCCGCGACCACTATGGCTGGCCTCCCCAGAGCGGAACAGAACATAGTAGAGGAGAGTAGCACTCAGGGATCCATAGAATCGCAGTGTGTAGCAGAAAAGTCAAAGGTACCCATATCTAGCCAAAACTAACGTAACCTAACCAAACGTAGCGTATTTCAACATAACGTGTCGCGAACACTGCTATTGGACTCGCCAGGGCCAAGCAGAATGTAGTATAGCGAAACAGAACACAGTAATCCGCCGAATGGCAGTGCGTAGCACAAAACTCAAAGCTATACCCTTCTAGCCTACCCAAACGTAACGAGAGCAAACGTAACATAACTCAACGTAACGTGCCGAAACCACCATTGTTGGTATTCCCAGGGCCAAGCAGAGCATATGAGAGCAACGTACAGTACAGAATTCAATCGAATCTCCGTTTGTAGCAGAAAAGTCGAAGCAATCCGGACATAACAAAGCTAATGTAACCTAGCCGAACGTAACACGACTCATCCTAACGTGCCGAGGCCTCCATTTCTGGCCTCCGCAGAGGCGAGCAGATCATATTAGAGCAATGTAGAGCACAGGAAGCCATCCAATCCCAGTGTATAGGAGAAAAGTCAAAGCTATCAGAACTTAACCCAAACAAGCATAACCCAACCAAACGAAGCGTTGCTGAAAAAAGGTTACGCAGCCACCATTGCTGGCCTCCCTAGTGACAGGCAGAGTACGTTAGTGCAATGTAGAGCGCAGAAATCCACCAAACGGAACTGTGCAGCAAAAAAGTCATGGCTATCCCATCCTAAAATGACAAATCGTTAAATAACCTGACGCAACATGACACGTTCTAACGTGCCTCGGCCGCTAGTGCCGTCCTCCCGAGAGCCGAGCAGGAAATATTAGAGCTTAGAAAATCGTTAAATAACCTGACGCAACATGACACGATCTAACGTGCCTCGGCCGCTAGTGCCGTCCTCCCGAGAGCCGAGCAGGAAATATTAGAGCTTAGTAGAGCGCTGTAATCCACCGAGTAGCAGTGTATAGCACAAACGTCAAAGCTACCATACCCTAATATAATCAAACGTAACATAGCCAAACGTAACCTGAATCAGCCTAACGTGCCGGGGCCCCAACTGCTGGTCTCCCCAACGCCACGCAGAGTGTAGAAGTTCGCAGTAGATCGCCGACATCCACGGAAAAGCAGTGTATATCACAAAAGTCAAAGCCATCCTACCCTAACCTAACCAAACGTAACGTAACCAAACGTAACATAATTCGACCTGACGTGTCGAGACCAAAATTGGTGGCTGCACCAGAGACAAGAATAGCACATTAGTGTAATATAGAGCTCAGAGATCACCGAAAAGCAGTGTATAGCACAGAGGTCAAGATCATCATATCCTAACCTAGACGAATGTAACAGCCAAACGTAACATATTCCAACCTAACGTGCCGAGACCATTATTGTTGGCCTCCCCAGAGCCAGGCGGAATTGAGTGGAGCACAGTAGATTGCAAAAATTAACCGAACAGCAGGGTACAGCACGAAAGTCGAAGCTATCCATAACGAACCTAACCTAAGGTAACCTAACGAAACGTAACCTAACTCAATCTAACGCACCGAGAACACCATTGCTCGCCTCCCCAGAGACGAGCGGAGCAGATTAGAGCCATGTAGAGTGCAGTAATCCACCGGATAGCACTGTACAGCACAAAAGACAATGATATCCTAACCAAGCTTAACCAAGCCTAACCAAACCGTACGCACCTTTACCCAACCTATCGAGCTACGAACACTGCTTCTTGTCACCGCAGAGTCGAGCAGAATATACTGCAGCACATTAGAGCGCAGGAATCTCCCGAACTGCAGTGTACAGAACAAAAGTCGAAGCTATCCTATCGTAACATAACCAAACGTAACATAACTCCACCTAATGTGCCGAGACCAATATTGCCGCCCTCCCAAGACCGGAGCAGCACATATTAGAGAAGAGTAGTGCGCCGAAATTAACCGAACAGCAGTGCATAGTACAAATGTCGAAGCTACCCTATCCTAAATTAACCAAACGTAAAGTAACCGAACGTTATCTAATATAACGTTACTTCACGAGACCCACATTGCTGCCCTCCTCATAGCCAAGGAGAACATATTAGAGGAGAGTACAGAGCAGAAATTCAAGCAATCGCCGTCTATAGCGCAAAAGTCCAAGCTACCATATTCTAACCTAACCAAACGTAACAGGGGCGAACGTAACATGATTCAACGTAACGTGCCGGGACTGCTATTGTTGGCCTGCCCAGCGCCGAGCAGAATATTGTAGGGAGCAGTAGATCGCAGATATCCACCGTAAAGCATTGTATAGCGCGAAAGTCAGTGCCACCCTCAACAAACATACCGTTACCTAGACCAGCCGAACGTAACATAACTTAAACTAACACTGCACGGCCACTATTGCTAGCCTCCAAAGAGGCGTGCAGAGCGTAGTAGAGCAAAGTAGAGCGCAGAAACCAGCGCAGAAACCACCATAGCGCAAAAGCCAATGATGACCTAAACAAACCTAGCCTAACCTAACCCAACGAAAAGAAACCTAACTCAACATAACGCGCAACAACCGCTATTACTGGCATCTTCAGAGTCGAGCAGAGAACAGTTGAGCCTTGTTGGGAGCAAGAATCCACCAAAAAGCAGTTCATAGAAGAAAGTCGGAGATACCATGTTATAACCTAACCAGACGTAACACAAACATACCTAACGTGACGACACCAACGTTGATGCCCTGACCAGGCCCAAGCAGCACATGTGAGAAGAGAATAGAACGCAGAAATCCATATAATCGCTGTTCATAGCACAGAAATCAAAGATATCCTATCCTAACCTAACCGAATGTAACGAGATCGAGCGTAACATAGTTCAACCTAACGTGCCGAGAGCACTGTTGCTGGCCACTACGGAGTGGAGCAGGATATAGTAGGGCAACGTGGAGAGCAGGAATCCAAAGAATCGCTGTGTATAACAGGAAGGTCTTATCCTCCCTATCGTAACCCAACCAAACGAAACACAACCGAACGCATCCTAGCAAAGCCTAATGTGCCGCGACCACTATTTCTGGCCTCGCGTCCGAGCAGCACACATTAGAGAATAGTAGAGCGCAGAGGTCCAACGTATTGCGTTCCAGAGAACAGAAGTCAAAGGTATCATAAACTAACTTGATCAAACCTAACCTAACCAAACATAACATAACTAACACTGACGTGCCGAGGCCGATATTGCTGACCACGCCAGATCCATGGATACCGTATTAGGAAACAGTAGAGAACAGATTCCTTCCGAATAGCAGTGTATAGCACAAAGTCAAGGGCATCACAACCAAGCCTAACCTAACCAACCCAATCCAGACGAAACACAAGTCAACCTGACGTGCCGGGACCACTATTGCTGGCCACCGCAGAGCCTTATAGAACATATTAGAGCTCAGTTGAGCACAGAAATGCCCCGAATGGCAGTGTATAGCACGAAGCCGAGGCCATACTACCCAAACCTGACCTAACCTAAAGTGACCAAACGTTACCTGTCTCGATATAACGTGCCACGACCACAATCACTGGCATCTCCAGGGTCGAGCAGAGTATAGTAGAGCAATGTAGGGCGCAGAGATACGCCGAATAACAGTGTATAGCGCGCAAGTCGTAGCCACCATGACCGAGCTTAGCCTGCCCAAACCTAACCAAACGTAACATAGCTCAACCTAACGTGCCAAGACCACTATTGCTGGCCTCCCCAGTGCCGAGCTGAACATAGTAGAGCAAAGCAGAGCGCAGGAATCCAGCGAATAGCTGTGTACGGCACGAAGGACAGAGCTATCCTGACCTCACTTAGCATAACTTAACCTAACCGTACGTAACATGACTTAACCTGAAGCGCCGAGATCTACATTGCTGTCCACCCCACAGCCAACCAGAGCACGTTAGAGGGGAGTAGAGGGCAGATAAACGAAGAACCGCGGTGTATACCGCAAAAGCCGATGCTGCACTGTCCTAACACAACATAGCGTAACACAGCCGAACGTAACCTTACCAAACATAACATACCGCGATCACTATCGCTGTCCTGCACAGAACACAGCAGAACATAGTATAGCGGATACTGTAGAGCGGAGAAATCCAATGCGTTGCATTTTAGAGCACAAAGATCTAAGGTATCCTAAACTAACCTGACCAAACCTAACTTAACCAAACCAAGACTAATTAAACCTAATGAGCATAGACCACTATTGCTAGCATCCACAAATCCAAGGACAACATAATAGATCACTGTGGAGCGCAGAAATCCGCTGAATAGCAGTGTACAACACAAAGACAGTGCCATCCAAACCAAACCTAACACAGCCTAACCAAACCAAGCGTAATATGTCCCAACATAACCTGCGGAAACACTATTCCTGGCATCCCCAGAGCCAAGCATATCATTTGGGAGCAATGTAGGGCGCAGAAATACACCGTTGAGAAGTGTATAGCACAATAGTCGAAGATATCCTCTCCTAACCTAAGCAAACGTAACATAACCCAGCGTTACATAATTCAAAGTAACGTGCCTGGGCCACTATTGCCTGCCTCCCCAGAGCGAAACAGAATATAGTAGAGCTGAGTAGAACGCAGAAATCCACTGAAAAGCAGTGTATAACACAAAAGTCGAAGCCAAACTTGCTGAACGTAGCCTAACCTATCGTAGCGAAACGTAACATAACTCAACCAAACATGCCGAGACCACTACTGCTGGCCTCCGCAGAGCCAATCAGAAAATATTAGAGCGCAGTAGAGCGCAGGATTCCACCGAATAGCAGTGTATAGCACCAAAGTCAAAGGTATCCAAACCTTACAAGGCCTATCCTAACCTAACCGTACGAAGCACAGCTCAACTTAAGCTGCCGATACCATTATTGCTCCGCACCCCATAGTCGAGCAGTGTAAAGCAGAGCAATCTAGATCGCAGGCATCCATAGTATAGCAGTGCTTAGCGCAAAGGTCGAAGCTATCATATTATAACCTAGACCAACGTAACATGTACATATGCTACATATCTGAAGCTAACATGCCGCGAGCGCTATCGCTGGCCTCCCCATGGACCAGCAGAATATAGTAGAGTAGAGTAGAGCGCAGAAATCCATAGGATCGCAGCGTATAGCACAAGAGTCATGCTACCCTTTCCCAGCATAACCATACGTAACGTCCCCGAGCGTAACATAACCCAGCCTAACGTGCCGAGGACACTATTGCTCTCCTCCGCCTAGCCAGGCCGAACGTATTAGAGCACAGCAGGGCGCAAAAATCGACCGCTCTGCAGTACGTAACACGACTCATCCTAACGTGCCGAGGACACTATTGCTCTCCTCCGCCTAGCCAGGCCGAACGTATTAGAGCACAGCAGGGCGCAAAAATCGACCGCTCTGCAGTACGTAACACGACTCATCCTAACGTGCCGAGGACACTATTGCTCTCCTCCGCCTAGCCAGGCCGAACGTATTAGAGCACAGCAGGGCGCAAAAATCGACCGCTCTGCAGTACGTAACACGACTCATCCTAACGTGCCGAGGACACTATTGCTCTCCTCCGCCTAGCCAGGCCGAACGTATTAGAGCACAGCAGGGCGCAAAAATCGACCGAGCCACCATGACCGAGCTTAGCCTGCCCAAACCTAACCAAACGTAACGTAACCAAGCGTAACATACCTGAAGCTCACGTGCCAAGACCACAATTGCAACCATCCCCAGAGGCAGGCAGTACATATGAGAGGACAGTAGAGCGCAGCAATCCATAGGATCGCAGCGTATAGCACAAGAGTCATGATAACCTTTCCCAGCATAACCATACGTAACGTACCCGAGCGTAACATAACCCAGCCTAACGTGCCGAGGACACTATTGCTCTCCTCCGCATAGCCAGGCCGAACGTATTAGAGCACAGCAGAGCGCAAAAATCGACCGCTCTGCAGTGTGTAGCACAGAAGTCGAAGCTATTTCTCCTAACATAACCAACCGTCACATAACCAAACGTGACATAACTCGAGCGAAAGTGCCGAGGTCACAGTTGCTAACAGCCACAGGGACTAGCAGAAAATATTAGAGCACGTTAGAGTGCAGAAATCCACAGAAAGGCAGTGCAAAGCACAAAAGTCAATGCTATCCTGCCCAATGTTAGCCAAACCTAACGTAATCGAACGTAACATGGATCAACCTAACGTCCCGAGAACATTATTGCTGGCCTCCCCGGAGCCAAGCAGAAAATACTAGGACACAGTGGAGAGCAGGCATTCACGGAATGGCAGTGTATAGCACAAAAGACAAAGCTATACTCTCCTAACGTAGCCAATTGTAACATAACCGAGCGTAACACAGCTCTACCTAACGTGCCGAGAAAACAATTGCTGCCCTCCTCATAGACAAGCAGAACATATGAGAGGAGAGTAGAGCGCAGATATCCATAGAATCGCAGCGTATAGCATAAAAGTCAAAGCTACCCTATCCTAGCCTAGCCAAGCGTAACGTAGCCAAACATAACGTAGTTCAAACTAACGTGGCGAGACCACATTTGCTGGCCACCCAAGAGCCAACCAGATTATACTAGGGAGCAGTAGAGCGCAGAAAGTGTCCGCATCGCAGCGTACAGCACAAAAGTCAAATATATCCTCTCCTAGCCTGACAAGCCGTGACATAACCTGACGTAAGCTAGCCCAATCCAGCGTGCCACGACCACTATAGCTGTCCGCCCCAGAGCAGAGCAGAACATATTCGCGGAAGGTAGAGCATAGAACGACATAGAATAGCAGTGTATAGCAGAAAAGTCAAAGCTACACTGAACCAACACCAAATAACATAACCTAACCAAACGTGGCGTAATGCAACGTAACGTGCCGAGTACACTATTGCTGGTCTCCGCAGGGCCAAACAGAAAGCATTAGAGCACTGTAGAACGCAGAGATCCGCAGAAAATACGTATGCAGTAGGAAAGTCGAAACTATCATATCATAACTTAGCAAAACGTAACATAGCCAAACGTACCATAACTAAACCTAACGCGACGTGCACTATATTGCTGCTCTCCGCAGAGCAGAGCAGAACATACTAGAGGAGAGCAGAGTGCAGGAATACATAGAATGGCAGTGTATCTTAGAATAGTCGAAGCTACCATAACACAACCCAAACAAACCCAACCAAACCGAACGTAACTAACTCAACCTAACGTGTCGAGGCCACTATAGCTGGCCACGCGAGATCCGAGCAGAACATAATAGGGGAGAGTAGAGCGCAGAAATCCATAGAATCGCAGTGTATAGCAGAAGAGTCAAAGCTATCCAAGCCTAACCCAATCTAACATGACCTAACCAAACGTAGTATATCTCAACATAACGTGAGTAGACTACAATTAGTAGAGCGCAGAAATGGACAGAGTAGCAGTGTGTAGCAAAAAAGTCAAAGCAACCCGGTCCTAACATAACGAATTGCAGCATAACCTACCGCAACATAACCCTACCTAACATGTCGCGACCACTATTGCTGGCCGGCCCATAGCCGAATAGAAAAGAGTAGAGGAGAGTGGTGGTCACAAATCCACAGAAACGCGGTGTATGGCACAAAAGTCAAAGTTGACCTATCCTAACCCAACCAAACATAACATAACCAAGCGTAGCCTAACGCAACGTATCGCGGCACGAGCGCTATTGCTGGCCTCGCCAGGGTCAAGCAGAGCACGGTAGAGCTCAGTAGAGCGCAGTGGTGCACCGAACGAGAGTATTTAGGACGAAAGTCAAAGCTATCCTATGTAAACCTAACATAACAAAAGCCATTCAAACGTAGCCGTACTTAACCGAACGAGCCGAGACATTTATTGCTGGCCTTGCCAGAGCCAAGAAGAAAAATTAGAGCACAGTAGAGCGCAGACGGCCAACGGATAACAATGTATAGCACAAAAGTCGAAGCTATTCTATCATAACGTAACAAACCGTAACATAACTGAACGTAACATAACCGAACCTAACGCGCAGCGACAACTAATGCTGTTCGCCCCAGAGCCGAGCAGAACATATTAGAGGAGAGTAGAGCGCAGAAAACCATATAATCGCAGTGTATAGTAGAAGAGTCAAAGCTATCCAAACCTATACGAAACCAACACAACCTAACCGAACGTAGCCTAAACCAACATAATATGCGCCCACCACTAATGCTGGGAGCCCCAGGGCTAAGCAGGATATACTAGAGCACAGAGGAGAGCAGAAATACACCGCACTGCTATGTATAGTAAAAAAACTCAAAGATACACCAACACAACCTGACCTAACCTAACCTCACCAAACGTAAGCAAACTCAACCTAACGTGCCGAGACCGCCATTGATGTCCTACCCAGAGTCAAGCAGAACATACTAGAGCACAGTAGGGTGAAGGTATCCATCGAACAACAGTGTACGGCACAAAACTCAAAGCTACGGTATCCTAATGTTTCGCATCGTAATATAGCCAAACGTTACGAAACTTTGACTAACTTGCCGCGGCCACTATCGCTGTGCTCCCCGGAGCCGAACACAACGTAGCAGAGGAGAGTAGTGCTCAGAAATCCATAGAATCGCAGCGTATAGCGTAATAGTCGGAAATTTCCAAACCTAACCCAAACTAACGTAACATTACCAAACGTAGCATAACCCAAGGTAACGTGCCACGACCACTAATGCTGGCTTCGCCAGGGCCAAGCAGTATGTACTAGAGCACAGAGGAGCGCGGAAATACACCGCACTTCTGTGTACAGCAAAAAGGTCGAAGACGCCCTGACATAACCAGACACAGGCTAACCCCACCAAACGTAGCCCAACTCAACATAACGAGCCGAGAGCATTATTGCTGCCCTCCCCAGAGCCAAGCAGAAAATATTAGAGCACAGTGGAGCGCAGATGTCCACCGAATAGCAGTGTATACCACATAAGTCGCAGCTCTAACATCCGAACCTAACCAAACGTAACGTAGCGAAGCGTAATCTATTTAAAACTAAGGAGCCGCAACCACCATAGCTGGCCTCCCTGGAGGCGAGCAGAAAATACTATAGGAGGGTAGAGCGCAAAAATCCATAGAGACGAAGTGCATAGCAGGAGGGTCAATGCTATCAAAACATTACCCCCACTAACGGAACCTAACCAAGCGTTGCAGAACAAAATATAACCGTCCGAGAACCCAATTGCTGGCCACCCCAGAGCAAAGCAGAATATACTAGCGCACAGTAGAGAGCAGTGAGGCTACCTATAGCAGTGTGTAGCAAAGAAGTCAGAGCTATCCTGTCAAAACATAGGACAGGGATCCCAGCAATAGTGGCCAAGGCACGATAGGCTTTGATATGTTACGTTTGGCTATGCCAGGATTGGTTGGGTTAGGGTAGGATAGCTTTGACATTTGTGCGACAAACTACTCTTCCGTGGACTTCTGCGATCTGCTATATTCTCATATGTTCCGCTTGGCTCTCGGAAGGCCAGCAGTGGTTGTAGAGGCAAGTCAGGTGGAGTTACATTACGTTTGGTTAAGTCAGGTTATGTCTGGTTAGATTAGGATAGCTAAGACTTATGTGCCATACGCTGCAGTTGCGCTCATTTCTGCGCTCTACTATGCTCTAGTATATTCTGTTGGCTTTGTGCAGGGCGGCAATAGTGGTTCCAGCACGTTAGGATGACTTAGTTTGCGCATGGTTACGTTACGCTAATTGCGGTTAGGATTGGATAGCTTTCACTCTTGTGCTATACACGGATATTCGGGGCATTTCTGTGATCTACTGTGGTCTAACATGCTCTGCTTCTCTCCGAGTATGCCAGAAATTGTGGCCGAGGCACTTTGGTTTGAGATTAGTTACGTTCGTTTAATTTCTGTTAGTTTGGGTTAGGTTTGGGTAGCGTTGACTTTCCTGCTGCTTACTGCGATTCTATGGATTGTTGCGCTCTGCTCTCCTATACTATATTCTGTTTGGCTCTGGGGAGGCAATCTACAGCGGTCGCGGCACGATAGAATGCGTTATATCGCGTTTGGCTATGCTAGGATTTGTTAGGGTAGGGCAGAATAGCTCTGTCTTATATGCTCTACACTGCTATTCGGTGGACTTCTGCGCTCTGCTCTCATCTAATACGTTCTGCTTGTCTCTAGGGACGCCAGAATTGGTGGCCTCGGCACGCAACTTTGAGCTACGTTACGTTTGGCTACGATACGTTTCTCTAGGATATGAAGGCATAGCTCTGAGTTTTGTGCTACACAATGCTATTCGGAGGAAATCTGCGCCCTTCTGTATTATGTTCTGCTTTTCTCTGGGCATGCCAGCAGCAATGGTCTCGGCATGTTAGGTTCAGTTATGTTACGTTTAGTTTTGTTAGGATAGGATAGCTTCGACTCTTGTGCTATACACAGCTACTCGATGGGTTTCTGCGCTGTACATTGCTCTACTACGCTCTGCTTGGCTCAGAGGACGCCAGCAATGTTTGTCGTGTCACGCTTTGTGGTGTTATGTTACGCTTGGTTATGTTAGGGTAGGCTAGGTTTGGTCAGTATGGCCTTGACCTTTGTGCTGAACATAGCTGTTCGGTGGATTCATTACCCCTACTGTGCTCCTCTACGTTCTGCTTGGCTCTGGGGAGGAAGGCAATTGTGGTCGCAGCACGATACGTTGAGTTAGTCTACATTTGGCTATGTTATATCAGTTTGGATTAGGTTTGTATAGCTTTGACTTTTCTGCTATTCACTGCGATTCTATGCATTGCTGCGCTCTACTCTCCTCTACTATATTTAGCTTGGCTCTTGGGAGGACAGCTATACTGTTCGCGGCACGATATGTTAGGTTGGGATACGTTTGGCTATGTTACGATTGGTTAGGTTAGGGCAAGGTAGATTCGACTTTTGTGATATATAATACCATTCGGTGGACTTCTGCGCTCTACTCAGCTCCAGTATTTTCTGCTTGGCTCTGCGGGTGCCTGCAATGGCGGTCTCGGCACGTAAGGTGGAGTTAGGCTACGCTTTGTCAGGTTAGGTTTTGTAAGTTTATGATAGGATATATTAGACTTTTGTGCTGTACACTGCAATGCGGTGTATTTCTGCGCGCTACTGTTATCTTGTATATTCTGCTTGGCCCTGTGGAGGACGACAATAGTTGTCTCTGCACGCGAGGTTGAAGTATGCTACGCTTGGCTATGCAACGTTTGTCTAGGTTAGGATAGGGTGACATTGACTCTTGTGCTATGCACTGCTATTCCGTGGATTCCTGCTCTCTACATTGCTCTACTGTACTGTGCTCGCCTCTGCGGTGGCCAGCAACAGTGGCCAGCAACGTTAGTTTGTGCTAGATTACGCTTGGTTATGTTAGATTAGCTTAAATTTGGTTAGGATGCCATTGCCTTTCGTGCTGTACACGACTGATCGGCGGACCTCTGCACTCTACTTAGCGCTAACATATCTTCTTTGTTCTGGGGAGGCCTGCAACAGTGGCCTCGACACGTTAGTTTGTACTAGGTTGCGTATTGTTGTTTTACTGTTGATTAGGTTAAGATGTGGTTGCTTCGGCTTATGTGCTATACACATCTATTCGGGTACATTGTTCCACTGCCCTCTACTCGTCTCTGGGGAGGCCATCAATGGCGGTAGGTGCACGATAGTTTGGGTTAAGTTACGTTTGGCTAGGTTGGGTTTGGTTAGGCTTGGTTGGGATTTGTTTGACTTTTGTGCTATACACTGCCATTGAGTGCACCTCTGCGCTCTACTGTGCGCGAAAGTGTTCTGCTTGGAACTGGGGAAGCCAGCAATAATCGACCCGGCATGTTAGGTTTAGCTATTCTACGCTCGGTTTGGTTCGGTTAGGCTCGGCTATGTTAGTGTATCTTCGACTTTTGCGCTATGCACTACTATTTGGTGGCTTTCTGCCCTCTACTGTGCACTACCAAACCCTGCCTGACTCCGTGGAGGCCAGCAATAGTGGTTTCGGCGTGTTAAGTTGAGGTAAGCCGCCTTCGGCTATGTTACGTTTGGCCTGGTTAGGATAGGGTAGCTTCGACTTTCGCACTATACTCAGCTATACCGCTGATTTCTGCGCAATACAATTCTCTAATACGTTCTGCTTTTCCCTGGGCGTCCGGCAATAGTGGTAGCGTCACGTTATGTACTGTTAGTCTTCGTTTGGCTAGGTTATGTTGGTTTGCGCTAGGTTCCGATAGCTTTGACTTTTCTCATATACACAGTGTTTCTATGGATTTCTGCGCTCCACCCAATCAAATATGTGCTGTTGGACCTGACGAGGCTAGCAAAAGTGGTCGCATCACGTTAGGATTTGTTATATTACGTTTGACTACGCTACGATTTGCTAGGATTGGAAAGGACGACCGGAAATTTTGTGCTATACACTGCTAATCGTAGGAATTCTGCGACCTACTGCGCACTAATATTTTCTGTTCTGATCTGGGGTGGTCAGAAATAGTGGTGTAGGCACGTTAGTTTGAGATATGTTCTTTCGGTTATGTTAGGCTTTATCAGTTTATGACAGGATAACTTTGACTTTCGTGCAATGCACTGCTATTCGGATGATTTCTGCGCTCTCCATTGCTCTACTACGCTCTGCTAGACACTGTGGAGGTCAGGAATAGCGGTAGTGGCACGACAGTTTGGGTTTAGTTACGTACACTAAGGTTAGGTAAGGCAACGTTTGGTCACGATGGCTTTGACTTTTGTGTTATACACTGCTGTTAGGTGGATCTCTGCGCTCTAATGCGTTCTAATATGTTCTGCTTGGCTCTGGGGAGGATAGCAGTAGAGGTCTCGCCTGGCTAGGTTTAGCTATTCTACGTTTGGTTGGGTAAGGTTGGGTTTGGTATGGTTAGTGTAACTTTGACTCTTGTGCTGCACACTGCCGTCTGGTGGATTTCCGCGCTCTACTGTTATCTAACATTCTCTGGTTGGCGATGGGAAGGAGAGCAATAGTGACCGCGGCATGTTAGGCTGAGTCAGGTTGCGTACGTTTATGTAACGATTGGTAAGGTTAGGAGAGCGTAGCTTTGACTTTTGTGATATACACTGCTATTCGGCGGATTTCAGCGTTATATATTGCTCTACTGTACACTGCCCGCCACTGCGGAGGCCAGTAATTGTGGCCCCGTCTCGTTAGATTGGGTTGGGCAATGTCTGGTTAGGTTACGTTTGCTTTGGTTATGTTTGGATATATTTGGCTTTCGTGGCATACACTGTTGTTCGGTGGACTTCTGCGCTATACTATTCTCTAGTATGTTCTGCTCGGCCCTGGGGAGGCCAGCAATTGTGTTCTCGACGAGTTAGGTTCTGATGGATAGCGTTTAGTTATATTTCGTTTGGTTATGTTACTACAGTGTGGCTTTGACCTTTATGCTATACACTGCGATTCAATGGACTTCTGCGCTCTGCGCTCCAATAATATGTTCTGCTTGGATATGAGGGGGGCAGCAGTAGACGTCTCGGCACGTTATGAGGAGTTTGGTTTCGTTTGGTCACGTTAGGCTTGGATAGGTTAGAACAGGGTAGCTTCGACTTTTGTGCTATACACCGCTATAGCTTGAATTTCTGCGCATCTGCTGTTGTCTAATATTTCCCGCTTTGATCAAGGAATGCCAGAAATTGTGGACCCGGCGCGTTAGGTTGAGTTAGACTAGGTTTGGTTAAGTTACGTTTATTTGCGATAGATTAGGATACCTTTGACTTTCGTGCTATACACTGACATTCTATGGACCTCTGCGCTGGACGCTCCTCCAATACACCGAGCTTGGCGATGTGGAGGACAGTAAATGCGGGCTAGGCATTTTAGTCTGGAACTAGTTACGTTTGGCTACGATAGGTTATGTCATGTTAGGTTAAGATATCTCTTACTTTTGTGCTATACACAGCTATTCGGACGACTACGGGGCTCTACATTGCTCTGCTATATTCTGCTTAGCTCACGTGAGGCTAGCAACACCTTTCGTGGCACGTACGTTTGGGTTACTTTACGTCTGCTTATGTTACGTTTAGTTCGGTTACGATAGGGTGGCTGTGACTTTTGACCTATAAGCTGCTATTCGGTGGATTTCTGCGCTATACCGTGCTCTAATATGTTCCGCTTTGCTCTTCGGAGGCCTGCAGTAGAGGTGTCGTCTCGTTACGCCTAGTTATTCTACGTTTCGTTAGGTTAGGTTGCGTCTAGGGAGACTTGCAGTAGAGGTGTCGTCTCGTTACGCCTAGTTATTCTACGTTTCGTTAGGTTAGGTTGCGTCTGGTTAGGTTAGCATGTCTTAGACTTTTGTGCAGTACACTGCTATTTAGTGGCATTCCGCACCCCGCGGTACTCTACTATACCCTGCTGGACCCTCGGGTGGCCCGCAACAGTGGTCGTGGCGTGACAGGTTTGGTTAGGGTACGTTCGCTTATGTTATGTTAGTTCGCGTTAGATATGTGTAGGTTTGACTTACATGGTATGAACCGTTGTCCGGTGGACTTCTGCTCTCCACTTTGATATAGCATGTTCTGCTTGGCTATGGGGAGGCCATCAATAGTGGTCTCGGCACGTTATGGTTAAATACACTATGTTTGGGTTCTTAATGTTAGGTCAGGTTAGGTTAGGATATATTCGACTTTTGTGATATTCGGTGCAATACGGTGGATTTCTGGCCTATACCGTGCTCTGGTGAATTCTGCTTGCCGGTATGGAGGTCAGCAATAGCGGTCCCATCGTGTTGGGTTTGGTTAGCCGTTTTCGTGAGTTACGTTTGGGTAGGTTAGAATATGCTACTTCATCTTTTGTGATCCACACTGCTATTCGGTGTGTTCTCGCGCTGTAATGGGCCCTAACATGCTCTGCTTGGCTCTACGAAGGCCATCAATAGCGGTCGCGGGAGGTTATATTGTGTTAGACTCCGTTTGGTTATGTTAGGTTAGGTGAGGTTTGGTTAGGATATATTTGTCTTTTCTGCTCTACTCCGCTATTCGGTGGATATCTGCTCTCCAATCTGCTCTCATATGCTCTGGTTGTCTCTACGAAGGCCATCAATAACGTGCGCCTCACGTTATGTTGAGTTGCGCTACGTTTGGTTTCGCTAGGTTTTGCCAGATTTGGTTACGGGGTCCTCGACTTTTGTGCTATACGCTGCTATTCAGTGGGCTTCTGCGCTCAACATTGCTGTACTATACTCTGCTCGACTCAGGGAAGGCGAGCAATAGTGGTCGTTGCATGTTACGTTGAGTTATGCTACGCTTCATTAAGTTAGGTTGGGCTACGTTTGGTAAGGGAAACTTTGACTTTCCTGCTATAACCTATTATCCGGTGAACTGCTGTGGCCTACTTCATTCTGCTTGGCTCTGTGAAGGCCAGAAGCAGTGGTCGCGGGACGTCATGTTGGGTCGTGCTGCGTTTGGTTAGGTTAAATTAGGTCAGGTTCGATTAGAATATCTACGGCTTTTGTGATATTCACTTCAATGCGGTGGATTTCCGCGCACTACTGCGTTCTAGTCCATTCTGCTTGAATCAGTGGGGCAAGCAAAAGTGGCCTCGTCATGTTGGGTTGATTCGGGTTAAGTATGGTTATGTTACGTTTGGCGAGGTCAGGATAGGCACCTTCACTTCTGTGCTATTCACTGCTATTCCGTGGATTTCTGCGCTCTTATGTGCAATAGTGTCTCTGCCTGGCACTGGGGACGCCAGCAATACTGGCCTCGTCACGTTATGCTTAAATACACTTCGTCTGGACACGCTCTTATGTGCAATAGTGTCTCTGCCTGGCACTGGGAACGCCAGCAATACTGGCCTCGTCACGTTATGCTTAAATACACTTCGTCTGGATGGGTAAGGTAAGGTCAGGTGGTGTCAGGTTATGTTTGACTTTTCAGCTATGCGCAGCAATGCGGTGGATATCCGCGCCCTACTGTGCTCCAGTATACTCTGCTTCGCTCCTGGTAGGCCAGCAATAGTGGTCTCGGCACGTTAGGGTGAGCTATGCCGCGTTACGTTATGTTACGTTTGGAGAGGTTAGGACAGGAGAGACTAGACATATGCGCTTTACACTGCCATCCTGCGACTTCTGCGCTTTACCGCGATCTAATATTCTCTGCTCGGCTCTGGGGAGACCAGAAATAGTGGCCTCGGCGCGTTAGGTTTAGTTAGGCTACGTATGAGTATGACGAGCTTGGCTGTGTCAGGACGGAATATCATAGGCTTTCGTAACATCCATAGCAATTCGGCGGATTTTTGCGCCCTACTGCTTTCCAATATGTTCTGCCCGAATATGTGGAGGCGAGGAATAGTGGTCACGGCTCGACAGGTTGAGTTACGTCACGAATGGTTAGTTCAGGTTAGGCTGTGTTTGGTTAGGATTGCTTTAACTTTCGTGTTATTCCCTGTCATTCGGTGGATTTCTGTGATCTACTGAGCTCAACTGCACTCTGCCTGGTTCCGGAAATGCCGGGTGCAGTGGCCGCTGCACGATATCTTGGGCTATGCTGCGTTCGGTAGGTTTCGGCTAGGTCCGGTTAGGTTAGGGTATCTACGACCTTTGTGCTGTTCACTGCAATGCGGTGGATTGCTGCGCCCTATTGTGCCCTAGTACATTTTTCTTGTCTCTGTGGATGTCAGCGTTAGTGGCCTGGCCGTGTTAGGTGCAGTTAGGCTGCGTTTGGATGTGTTAGGGTTGGCTATGTTAGGATAGGCTACATTGAGTTCTGTGCTTTTCACTGCTATTCGCTGGATTTCTGCGCTCTAATGTACTCAATGGTGCTCTTCCTGGCTCCGGGATGCCAGTAAAATTGGTCTCGTCACGTTATGTTTAGGCACACTACGTTTGTGTAGGTAACGTTTTGTCAGGTTATGTCAGGATATGTTTGTCTTTTGGGCCACACACTGCTATTCGCTGGATATCCGCGATATAAATTGCTCCACTATACTCTGCGCGACTCTGTTGTGTCTAGCAATAGTGGTCGTTGAAATTTTTTTTGAGTTAGATTATTCTGGATTATGTTAGGCTGGGCTAAGTTTGGTGAGGATAGCCTCAACTTTCGTGCTGTAGACTGTTATTCGGTGTATTTCTGTGCTCTGCTGTGCTCTACTGTATTCTGCTTCGCTCTGGGGATGCCAGCAGCAGTGGTCTCGGCACGCTGTTTTCAGATATGCTAAGTTTGGTTAGCTTACGTTACGCCTGCTTAGGTCATGATATACTCGAACTTTGTAACATACTCTACTATTCGGTGGATGTCTGTGCTCTACATTGCTCTACTATACTCTGCCCGACTCCGTGGAGGCGAGCAATAGCGGTCGCGGCAACCTAGTTTCAGCTAGATTATGTTTGGTTAGGCTAGGTTAGGCTAAGTTTAGATAGTATAGCTTTGACTTCTGTGATATGTACTGTTCTTCGGTGTATTTCTGTGATCTGCTCAGCTCCACTACATTCTGCTTGGCTATGGGGAGGCCAGGAGCAGTGTTCCATGCACGCTATGTTGTTACGCTATGTTTGGTTATGTTAGGTTACGTGAGGTTATGCAAGGATATCTACGGCTCTTGTGCAATTCATTGCAATGCGGTTGATTTCCGCGCTACACTGTGCTTTGAAGCATTCCTCTTGTGGCGGCGAGCAGCGGTGTCCTCGTCAAGTTAGGTTGAGGTATGTCACGTGTGGACATGTAACGTTTGGCTTGGTTTGGATGGGCTACACTGACTTCTGTGTTTTACACTGATATTCGGCGGATTTATGTGATCTACTGTGCTCTACTAGATTCTGCTTCTCTCCAGGGAGGCCAGAATCTATGGTAGCGGCACGTATTCTTGGTTTTTGCTCTGTTCGGTTAGGTTAAATTAGGGCAGGTTATGTTAGGATACCTAAGGCTTTTTGCTATTGACTCCAATGCGTTGGATTCCTGCGCAATAGAGTACTCTAGTACATTCTGCTTCTCTCTGTCCATACCAGCAATAGCGGTCTCCACATTTTCGGCTGTGTTATGCTACGTTTCTCTGGATTAGGTTAGGTTAAGCAGGTTCAGTTTAAGTTATATTTTCGTTCTATACACTGCCATTCGTAGTATCTCTGCGCTGTACTGTACTCTACTTTATTATGCTTATTCCAGGGAAGGCCACCAATAGTGGCCGCGGCGTGTTACGTTGAGGTAGGCTAAGTTTGGTTAGGTTATGTTGGCTTGGGTTATGCCTGGATATATATGACTTTTCTGCTATTCACTGCGATTCTATGGGTTTCTGCACTCTGCTCTCCTATATTACGTTCTGCTTGACTCTGTGGATGCGAGCAATAGAGGTCGTGACATTTTAGGTTGAGTGACTTACGTTTGGTGAGGTTTGGTTAAGCTAAGTTTGGTTAGTATAGCTTTGACTTTCGAGCTATACACAATTATTTGGTGGTCCCTGCCCTCTATTGTGTCCTACTCCAATCCTCTTGGCACAGGGGAGGCCAGCAATGGTGGACCCGGGACGGTAGGTAGAGTCAGGGTACGTCTGGTTAGGCATGGTACGTCCGTGTTAGGTTAGGATAGCTTCCCCATTCTGCCGTACATCGCCGTTCTATGGACTTCTGCGCTCCACACTCCTCTGCCATGTTCTACTTGGCTCTGAGAGTGCCAGCAATTGTGGTCTCGGCACATTATGTTGAGTTAGGCTACGCTTGGCTTTATCACTAGAGATCAGGTTTGGTAAGGGTATCTTTGACTTTTACTATGTTCTACTGTGCTCTAGTATATTCTGGTCGGCTCTGGGGTGTTCAGCATTAGTGGTCTAGTCACGTTTGGTGAAGATGGGTTGCGTTTGGCTATCTTTCCATTGGTTAAGTTAGGCAATAGCAGCATTCACGTTTGTGCTATAGACTGCTGTTCGGTGGACTTCTACGCTCTACTCTGCTTTAGTATGCCCTGTTTGGTTCTGAGGAAGCCGGTAATAGCGGTCGCTGCGAGATAGGCTGAGATGGGGTACGTTTGGCTAGGTTATGTCAGCTCTGGTTATGTTTGGATAGCTCCGATTTTTCTGCCATGCACTGCGATTATATTTATTTCTGCGCACTACTCTCCTCTACTTTGACCTGCTTCGATCTGTGGAGGCCAGCAATACTGGTCGCGGCACGTTAGGTTGGGTTACATTACGTTTGGTTAGGTTAGGTTAGAATGGGTTATGCTGGGATAACTTCGACTTACGTGCTCAAGACTGATATTCTGTGGGCTTCTGCACTCTACTCTGATCTAGTATGTTTAGGTTGGCTTTGGGAAGGACAGAAATAATGGTGTCAGCACATTATGCTATGTTAGGCTATGTTTGGTTAGGTTTGGTTTTGTTTGGTAATGCTACGCTTGGCTTGGCTACGTTGGTTTGGGTTAGGTTTGGATGGCTTTGTCTTTCTTGGCATAGACTGCCATTAGGTTTATTGCTGCTATCTACTGTGCTCTACTATACCCCGCTCAACATTGGGGACACCAGTAATTGTGGGCTCGTCACGTTAGATAGGATTTGGCTGCGTTCGGTTAGGTCAAGTCTGGATAGCTATGACCTTCTTGGCATAGACTGTTATATGTTGGATTTCTGCGCTCCGCTCTGCTCTACTATGCTCTGCTTGAGTCTGGGGTAGCCAGGGATTGTGGCAGTGACGCGATATATTGAGTTTGGTTATGCCTGGTTAGGCCAGGTTGGGTTATGTTTGGTTATGGTGGCTTTGACTTTTGCGATATACGCTGCTGTTCGATGGATTTCTGCGCTCTGATCTGCTCTAATACGTTCTCCTTTGCCCTGAGCAGGGCAGCAATAAAGGTCCTGGCATGCTAGTATTAGTTACTTCACGATTGGTTAGGTAAGGACGGGATGTCTCAGACTTTTGAGCTATACACTGCTATACGGAAGATTTCTGCCCTCTACTGCACTCTAGCATATTCTGCTTGGCCATCGGGGGTACCAGCAGTTGTGGTATCGGCACTTTAGGCAGAGATATATTACGTTTGGCTGTGTTATGTTCGCTTAGGTTAGGTTTCAGTAGCATCGACTTTCGTGGTGTACATTGTTATTCGATGGACTTCTGCGCACGACTGTGCGCTACTATACTCTGCTCGACTCTGGGGAGGGCGGTAATTGTGGTCTCGTCACGTTTGTTTGAGTTTGGTTACGTTTGGTTAGGTTACGTTTGTTTCGGTAAGGTCTGGGTAGCTTTGACTTTCTTGGCATAGACTGTTGTCCTCTGGATTTCTGCGCTCTGCTGTTCCCTACGGTGCTCTGATCGACTCTGGGGTGGCCAGGAATAGGGGTCGTGGCACGATGGGTTGAGTTAAGTTACGTTTGGTTAGAACAGTTTGGGCTACGTTTGGCTATGGTGGCTTTGACTTTTGTGCTATACATAGCTATTCGATGGATCCCTACCCTCTACTCTGCCCTAATACGTTCCACATTGCTCTGGGGAGGGGGGTCAGCAATAGCGGTCTAGGCACGCGACGTTGAGTTAGGTTACGATTGGTTCTCTTACGTTTGGTTAGGTTAGGTTTGGATATCTTTGACTTTTTTGCTATTTACTCCTATTCGGTGCATTCCTGATGTTCTCCAGTACCACGGCCTGCTTTGCTCTGAGGAGGGCAGCAATATAGGTATCGGCACGTTAGGATAAGTTGGTTTACGTTTGGCTCGGTTAGGACGGTAAGTCTGTGACTTTTGTGCTATACACTGCTATACGATGGATTTCTGCCCTCTACTTCACTCTAATATGTTCTGCTTCGCTCTGGGGAGGCAAGGGGCTCTGGTTCCAGCACGTTAGGTTGAGTTAGGTTACGTTTGGCTTCGTTAGGTTTGGTTAGGTTTGGTCAGAGTAGCTTTGACTTATGTGCAACTAACTGCTTTTCGGCCGATACCTACGATCTGCTCTGCTCTGCTATCCTCTGCTTGCCTCAGAGAAGGGAAGCAATAATGACCGTGTCACGTTTGGTTGAGTTAGGTTACGTTTGGTTTGGTTAGGATAGGCTATGTTTTGTAAGGGTGGCTTCGACTTTCGTCTTTGCACTGCTATTCATTGGCTTTCTGCGCTCCACTGTGCTCCAGGATAACCTGCTTAGCAGTGGGGAGTCCAGCAGTAAACGTCTCGACACGTTAGGCAGAGTTATGTTGGGTTTGGTAGTGCTACGTTTGGTCTGTTTGGGACAGAATAGCTTTGACTTTTGGGCTATGCACTGATATGCGGTGGACTTCTGCCATCTACTTTGTTCTAATATGCCCAGCTTTGCTCCGGGGAGGCCAGCAATTGCGTCCACGGCACGTTACGTTGAGTTAGGTTACGTTTGGCTATGTTGCGTTAGCATGGGCTAGGTTCTGATATCATTGATCTTTCTGATATACACTTCTATTCTGTCGAGTTCGGCGATCATTTCTCCACCAATATTTTCTACTTGGCGACCGGGAGACCAGCAATATTGGTCTAGGCAGGATGGGCCGTGTTAGGTTGTGTCTGTAAATGTCACGTTTTGTCAGGTCAGGATAGGATAACGTTGTGTTTTGTGCTTTACACTGCTTTTCAGAGTGTTTTTGCGCTTCTCGGAACTCTACTGTAATCGACTCAACTCTGGGAACGCCAGCAATGTCTGTCGTGGCGCGATAGGTTGAGTTATGTTACGCATGTTTAGTTTAGGTTAGGTTAGATTTTAATAGGATGGCATTGACTTTTGTGCTATACACTGCTCTTCGTTGCATCTCTGCGTTCTACTGTGCGCTAATATGTTCTGCTTGTCTCTGAGCAGGCCAGAAATAGTCGCCTCGGCTCGTAGGGTTTAGTTTTTCTTCGTTTGATTAGGTTTGGTTAGGTCACGCTAGGCTAGGATATATTTGACTTTCGCGCTATACGCAGCTATGAGGTTGCCCTCTGCGATCTACTGTGCCCTAGTGTATTCTGCTTGGCTCTGGGGATTCCAGCAGTACTGGTCGCGGCATGTTAGGTTGAGTTAGATTACCTTTGGCTATTTTGGGGTATGCAGGGCTTGCGATCGGATAGCTCAGGCTTTTGTGCTATACGATGCAATTCTGTGGACTTCTGCGCTCTACTGTGCTCCAGTATGTTCGCCTCGGCTCTGTGGATACCAGTAATAACGGTCACGGCACGTTAGTTTGTGATATGTTACGTTTGCCTCGGCTAGGTCTGGATAGCTTCGACTTTTCTGCTGTTCACTGCAATTGTATGAACTTCCGCGCTCTACTCTCCTCTATTATGTTTTGCTTGCCTCTGTGAAGGCCAGCAATAGTGGTCGGGACACGTTAGTTTGAGTTATGATACGTTTGGCCTGGTTAGGATTGGTTATGTTAGGAGTGGATGGCTTGGACATTTGTGCTATACACTGCCATTTGGCGGATCTCTGCGCCCTACCGTGCTCTAGTTCGCACCGCTTGTCTCTGGGGAATCCAGCAATAGTGGTCTCGGCTCGTTAGGTTGAGTTAGTCTACGTATGGTTAGGTCAGGCTGGGTCAGGTAGGTTTAAGTCACGTTCGAAGTGTGTGATATTCGCTGCTATTTGGTGGCTTCCTGCGTTCTACTATGCTCTAGTGCATTCTGATTTGCTTTGGGAATTCCAGTGATAGTGGTCTCGGCACGTTAGTTCAAGTTAGACTACGTTTGGTCGTGTTACGTTTGGTTAGGCTGGGAGAGGGTTGCTTTTTCTTCTGTGTTATATACTGCTATTCGGTGGACTCCTTCGCTATACTGTTCTCTACTATGCTTTGCTTGGCTCTGGGGTGGCCTGCAATAGTGGTCTCGGTACGTTAGGTAGAGCTATGTTACGTTTGGTTATGTTATGTTTGTTTGTGTTATGTTCGCATATCTTCGACTTTCGTGGTGGACACTGCCATTCAGTGGATATTTGCGTTGCACTGTTCTTTCATATGCTCTGCTTTGCACAGTGGAGTCCAGCAATAGTGGTCTAGGCACGTTAGGTTGGATTATGTTGGGCTTGGTTATGTTACGTTTTGTTATGTTAGAAGGGGATAAATTTGACCTTTCACAGCTAAATTGCTCTCCTATACTCTGCTCGGCCCTGCGGTGTCCAGCAGTAGTGGTTGTGACCCGATAGTTTGAAATTGATTACGCTTGGCTAGGCTAGGTTCGGTTAGGCTTATTTATGACGGCTTTGACTTTTGTGTCTTACACGGCTATTCGCCGGATTCCTGCGCACTACTGTGCTCTAGTGAGCTCCGGTTAGCACTGGGGAGACGAGATGTAGTGGTCTCGGCCAGTTAGGTTTAGATAGCCCACGTGGGGTTAGGTTAGGATGGGTCAGGTTAGTTTAAAATATATAAAACATATTTTGTGCTATATGCTGTTATTCGGCGGCTCTCTGCGCTCTACTGTTCTACAATATATTCTGCTTGGCTCTAGGATTTCCCGGGATATTGGTCTCAGCACGTTAGGTTGAGTTATGTTACGTTCTGTTAGGTTACGTTGGTTTGTGTTAGGTCTGCATATCTTTGACTTTCGTGGCATGAACTGATATTCTGTGTATTTGTGCGCTCTACTGTGTCCTAATATGCTCTGCCTTGCTCTGGGCAGGCAGGAAATAGGGCTCTCGGCACATTAGTTTCAGATAGGGTACGTTTCGTTATGTTTCCTGATGATAGGCTTGGATAGCCTTGAGTTTTCTGCTGCACACTGCGATTCTATGGGTTTCTGCCCTCTGCTCACCGCTAATACGCTCTGCTTGTCCCTTGTGAAGTCAGATTTACTGGTCGCGTCACGATAGGTTGAGTTAGATTACGTTCGGATGCATTAGGTTAAGTTGGGTTAGGTTAGGGTAGCACAGGCTTCTGTGCTCAACTCGGTCATTCTATGGACTTATGTGCTATACTGTGGTCTACCGTATTCCGCTTGTCTCTGGCGACGCCTGCAGTAGTGGTCGCGGCACGTTACGTTGAGTTATGTTACGTTTGGTAGGGTTTGGTTTGCCTGCGTTAGGTTAGGATATCTTTGACGTCTGTGCTGAACACTGGACTGCGGTGGACTTCCGCGATATGCTTTTCTGTAGTATGTTCTGCTTGGATCGGTGGAAGACAGTAATTTTGGTCTGGGGACAGTAGATTGAGATAGGTTACGCTTCGTTATGTTATGCTGGCTAAGGTTGGGTTTGAATGGTTTCGACCTTTTCGCTATACACTGCCATTCTATGGATTTCTGCGCTCTGCTCTCCTCTAATGTGCTCTGCTTCACCATATGTCGGCCAGCAGTACAGTTCGCTGCACGTTTCGTTGAGTTAGATTGCGTCCGGTTTGGTTAGGTTAAGTTGGGTTAGGACATGATGGCTTTGACTGAGTGCCACGCTGAATATCGAGCGATACGGACATGTTCACAACGCTCCTACGATTGGGAGGTATTTTGGGCGGAAAAGTGCGTCTTCTGGCGCGTGTGCTAGTGCCATTCTGAACGTGTCGTGTGTGGGTGCACGTGGCCGGGAACTCGCGTCGCCGAGTGTGTTGTGGTGCCTACAAAAATTGAATTTGTTTGGAAGCCTTTCTTGCTTTTTTCCTGGCATCGACAAAGTTGTAGACGCCGCTACGGCGCAGGTAGGAGAAGGACGGTGCCCACTGTTTGCCGCGGCGGCGCGCAAGCCTGCCCAGCGAGGGACTGCTGGGCCGAGGTTCACGGCACAATGCAAGCGAAGGACCAGGGGCTCGCAAACCGTGCAGTAACAGTCATTCCAGGGAAGCCGGACAATTTACCTTGGAGGGAAGGTACGGTTATAGCTAGTTGCGTCGACGCGGCTCCAGTGGAGATTCCCTCGTCGAATGGTAGGGCACTTAGCCCTGCTGCAGGTGCTACGATACGCTTGACTCGTAGCACCACATTGCACAATGCGCTGCCGGCGGAACACGAGGGGGGTGCACCTCTTTCGATGGTGCCGTCAGCATCACGGGCGCCGGCGAAATGTCGTCTTCGTGGGACTCCCGCGAAGACGGTGAAGCGCTCGAGGAGGGCGGTGGTGGGCGAGTATGATCCATTCGAAGGTTTGGAGGATATCGAACTCGCCCCGGAACCCACGAGCATAAGCCGGGAGAAGCCGACCCTCCCCACACGGGAGGAGCTCGCCAGTGTGCACAGTCCACTATCTGTTGTGGAAATGTCTGCCGTTATATCCGAGAATAGCGCGGGGATAGAAACGATGGCAGACAAGAGTAAAAACCTGCACGGCCTATACTTTCGCTCCATCCGTATGAGCTCCAGGATGGTGGACTCTGCCGGCTGGGGGATGAGTCTCCAAGTAACAGCCGGCCGTCCCCAGGAGACGATGGCGAAGAGGGTCAGCGTGCTGATGGCGGTGATCGCCGGTTTGCGGGAGAAGGATGTCTCCCAGCAGACGGTGGTCGCCTCCTTTCGTGCGGAGCTGGCTCTGGAGTGGAGGCGGGAAATCGTCCATCCCGCGCCCGCTCGAAAGGTGCGTGCGCCCGCTGGCGCCGGAGAAGCGGCACCGGCCCCCTAGTTCGGAATGGAGGCTGCCCACGCGGCACTCAGTCCCTGTATCGACGCAAAGTTCGAGGACACTTGCATACGCTCCCCGTGGCAAGTGTATCCCTCGGGATACGCCAGCCCGAGCGCCGGAGTATGCGAGCTCCACCGCCGGCCTGCGCGCGCGGACTGGAATGGTGACCTCATCGGACACTATCGCGGGCGCTTCCCGTGGCGGGCCCGTTGACGTCATGGCGAAGGCGCCGGTCGCGGCCCCGGTCGTAGCCGGGAAGGACGCAGAGATCAGCTGGTCTCTCGCCATAGGTAGGCGCGAGAAGCGAGCGCAGCGGCAGACGGCCGCTGCCCCGCAACTGCCCGCGAGAGTGCCCACGAGTGCGTCGAAGGGAGCCAGCGGTAAGACGGGGCGTCGCGCCCGGGAACGAGCTCCGCTCGCGCGCTTCCCGCGACCGCCGTGAAGACCGGAACGATGCCCGTTCACGACAAGAAGAAGAGCGGCGACAAGAATGGCCCCATCCTTAAGCGGCCGCCGTCGCGCGCCGCCGTGGGGCTTGGGTACCAGAGGGCACGAGTCTCTCTTGCGCGGAGGCCATCTCCGCTTCAAGAGGAAAGACAAATCTCGCCGACATCGGGATCGGTGACTTGCGCCTCCGTCGGTTCGCTTCCTGCGGTCTCCTGCTGGAGATCGGTGGACCTGAGTGCGCGTAGCGCGCCGCCGCTCTCGCCGGGAGAATAAGCGAAGTCATGGGGGTATCCGGCGTGCGGGTTACGGGTCCCACCAGAAAATCGGAACTGAGGGTGGAAGGGCTCGACAACTCTGTCACTACCCGCGAGGTGGCCACTGCCCTGGCCAGGGTCGGTGATTGCACCGAGGCGGAAGTAAGAACCGGAGTAATCCGGCCTTCCGCTTCGGGGCTTTGCTCTGTATGGGCCCTGTGTCCCCTCGCGGCAGCGACAAAGGCCGTCGATTGCTGGCGGATCCACGTCGGCTAGATTTCAGCCCGCGTCGTAGACTTGGAGGCAAGGCGCCTCCAGTGCTTCCGTTGCCTTGCGTTCGGTCACGTGAGAAGCTGATCCTCTTGCGCAGTGGACCGCAGCGACACATGTTTCAGGTGTGTCGCGGCGGGCCACCGCTCCGGTGGGTGTAGTGCGCCTGCGCCCAAGTGCCCGGCTTGTGCCGGGCTCGGGCGCCCCTCCAACCACCAGCTGGGCAGCAAGGCGTGCTGCCCGCGAAAGGCGAAATGCGTGGCTCGCCAGGAGCCTGCACGCGCCGTGTCCGCCTCGGCGCCCGCGAATACCGTCTTCGCGACCGCTACCGCGAAGGGCCCGCCGGCCGGCGGAGTACCTGTCCCGCAGTCGGCCCGATAGAAGGGGGGCCAGGGAGAGGCCATGGACACGGCCTAAATTTCACGCCGTCCATGGTGCTCCAGGCCAACCAGAAATACTCGTGGGCGTAGCAGGACCTGCTCTTGCGGACGCTCGTTGAGCTGAGTGTCGGGCTGTCTGCTACCGCCGAGACGTACCGTATCCTCGATCAAGGCGGGTGGTTCTGGTCCCGATCTGGTGCTGGTCCCGAAACCAGGGAAGCCGCTGGACTATCCGAAGCCATACCGGCCGATATGCCTGCTGGACGAGGCGGGGAAATTCTTCGAGCACGTCCCAGCTGCCCGCCCCCGAGATCGTTAAACGGACTTGTGTCCCGATCTCAGCGTCAGCCAGTTCGGATTCCGGCAGGGTAGGTCGACGATCGACGCGATTAAGCCTGTTCGTACCCTGTCGGATGATGCCGTTTACCGGGGCGGGGTGGTGCTGGCGTTCGTTGTGGTTATTTCCAACGCCTTCAACACTCTGCAATGGACCGCCATTCGGTATGCCCTGTTGTACCACAGGGTCCCCCGAAACATGATAGCGGTGATGGGCGACTATTTGGCGGAGCGCTCGTTCGAGTATCCCGGACGATACTCGACCGTCGTGCGGGCGACGGACTGCGGGGTACCGCAGGGATCGGCTCTCGGGCTGATCATCTGGCACCTCGCGTACGACGCCGTGTTGCGCACTCCCCTCCCCCGCGGCCAGAGCCTGACGTGTTACGCGGGCGACACGCTGGTGATAGCCGCCGGGTCGAGTTGCGAGAGGCCACGCGGCACGCGGAAAGAGGCGTGGCCCACGCCGCCTATAGCATCCCGCCTCTGGTGCTGAGTATCCCCCTTAGAAGACGGAGGCAATGTGGTTTTGCCATCGGCACCACGGGAAGTCGCCCAAGTCCCTGACGCGCGTGAGGAACGTCGTGGTCGAGGCACGGAACCGGATGACATATCTCGGTCTCGTCTTCGATAGTCACTGGAAATTCGACGAGCATCTTCTCGCGCTGGAACCACGCCTGGAAGCTATGGCGGCGGCGTTGTGTCGCCTGCTACCCAGCCTGTGTGGGCCAGACGGGAGGGTGCGCCGCCTCTACACGGGAGTCGTTCGCTCGGTGGCACTTTACGGGGCTCCGATCTGGGCGAACTACCTGGTCGCTAGTCCGCGCATTCTGGCGATTCTCTGGCGAGTCGCTCGCTGGATGGCGATCAGGGTCGTGCGCGGTTACCGCACGATATCCCACCAGGCGGCGATAGTCCAGGCGGGTGATCCGCCATTCGAACTGCAAGCGGTCTGGGAGGACCGTATCTACGGAATCCTACACGCTGGCGGCGGCGGTGCTCCTGAAGAAGGGGCCGTTTCGTTGAGGCGAAGTGACCGACAGAACCTGATGACCGCCTGACGAACTCGGCTGCGGAAGCCGAGCAGACGGCGGTACCAGGCGTTCAAGGCTGTGCTCCCCGTTCCGGATGCATGGGGGCGCCGGGGCAGCCGGCACACTTTCAGCCTGACACAGGAGCTATTCGCGCACGGGTGCTTCGGGGTGTACCTGAGTCGTATCGGGTGGGAACGTGAGACGCGGTGTCATCACAGCGGGGAAGGGCGGGACACGGCGCAGCACACTCTGGAGGAATGTCCGGCGTGGGCTAGCGAGCGCCGGGTACTTTGTCGCGTGGTGGGTCGGAATATTTCACTCTCCGTCGTCGTGGTACGGATGACGGAGGGCTTAGTTGCGTGGCGTGCGGTGGCCGCCTCCTGCGAGACGATTATATTACAGAAGGAGGCCGCGGATAGATCCCGCGAGTGTAGCGCGTGCTCCACGCGCGTAGAGCGGCGGAGGTTGCACGCGCGGTGCCGGCGGGCGGCGGGCGCACTACCGGATGTGTTAACGCGTTAGACCTCCGACTTTCCGAGCGACTATGTACCTACGGCCGGGGAGACCGCCTCTCTCTCCCGTTGTAACCTAGGTCAGAGTGACCACGTGCTGGCGTGTGGGGGCCCGCCTGTTCGAGAGACAGTGGTCCGGGCGCGCGGCGCCGCGTGAAGGTCGCATGGCGTCCGCAGGGTGTGCGTGCGTTGCGTTGCGGTGGTATGCGTGTTGTGTGCCTAATCGTACCGCCTCTCGCGCATGGACATGATCGTTTCGGGTGCCATTTCCCGTCACGCCGGGAGGGAACTGCGGTTGCGTCGCCGGGGCGACCTAGCAATTGCGACGGCGCGAAGTTTAGGACGCAAGGAAATTCAATTGCCATCGTGGGGGTTTTAGTGGGTAGAAATCCTACAAAACCCCGCCCCTCCCCTAAGGGGGCCGCGTACATTTGGAAGATTTCCCCAGTGCGAGGAAAAAGAGGCAACTGTAGCTTTGACTTTGGCGCTATACACTGCTATATGGTGGGCTTCTGCGGTGTACTGTGTTCTAGCATGCTCTGTTTGTTTCTGAGTATGCCAGCAATAGTGGTCTCGCCATGTTAGGTTGAGTTATGCTACGTTTCACAATGTTATGTTAGCTTGGGTTCGGTTTGCATAGCTACGACTTTCGTGGTATACACTGCTATTCGCTGGACTTGTGCGCTCTGCTGTGCTCCGGTATGTTCCGCTTGGAACTTGGGAGGCCAGCAGCAGTGTCCGCAGAACGTCAGCTTGAATTAGGTTACGTTTGGTTACTTTACGATTGGTTAAGTTAGGAGTTGGTAGCCCTGACTTTTGCGCTATTCACTGCTGTTCGTCGAATATCTGCACTCTGCTGTGCTCTAATTCGTTCACCTTGGCTCTGGGAGTGCCAGGAGTATGATATCCGCACGTTTCGATGGGTTAGGCTATGTTCGATTAGGTTCTATTAGGTCTGGTTTGGACACGATATCATTGACTTTCTTGCTATACACTGCTTTTCGGTGGATTTCTACTCTCTACATTGCTCTGCTACACTCTGCTCGACTCCAGGGAGGCCAGCAATAGTGGTATTGACTCGTTAGTTTCATCTACGCTACGTTTGATTATTATAAGTTTGGTTAGGTTAGGAGAGGATAGCATTGACTTTTGTGTTATATACAGGTATTCGGTGAACTTCTTCGCTGTACTGCGCTGTAATATGCCCTGCTTGTCTCTGCGGAGACCAGCAATAGCGGTCACGGCACGCTGGGTTAATTTATGTTACATTTGATTGCGCCACGGCTTTGTTATGTCAGGAGGAGCTAGCTGCGACTCTGGCGCTATATACTGATATTCGGCGCGTTCCTGCACTCTACCGCCTCGCTTTCAGGAGGCCACCAATAGTGGTTTCGGCACGGTGGGTTGACTTAGGATACGTCTGATTAGGTTACGTTAGTTTGGGTCAGATACGTGTAGTCCTGACATTCGTGGTATACTCGGTAGTCCGATGGTTTTCTGCACCCTACTATGCTCTGCTCGACTCTCGGAATGACAGTAGCGACAGTTTCGGCTCCTTAGGTTGTGTTAGGCTCCGTTAGGTTATGTTACGATTAGCTAAGTTTGTAGAGGGTTGCTTTGAATTTTGCGCTGTGCACTGTTATACGGTGGAATTCCACGTACTACTTAGCTCTGGTATGTTCAGCTTGGCTCCTGGAATGACAGTAACAGAGGTCCAGGCTCGTCAGTTTGATTTACGCTACGTTTGGTTATGTTAAGTTTGGTCACGGTTGGAGAGGATAGCATTGACTTTTGTGCTATATACCGATATTCGGTGCACATCTGCGTTATACTGTGCTCTAATATGCTTTGCTTGTTTCCGGGGAGGCCAGAAATAGTGGTCGCGGCACGCTAGATTGAGTTAGGCTACTTTTAGTTAGGGTACGCTTGTTTCGGTTCGGTTCGGATTGCTTTGACTTTCTTGGCATAGACTGTTATTCGGTTAATTGCTGCGCTCTGCAATGCTTGGCCAATCTCTGTTCGACTCTGGGGAAGCCAGCAAGAGCGGTCGCGGCACGTTGGGTTGAGTAAGGACACGTTCGGTTATGCTATGTTAGTTTGGGTTAGCTTTTGGTAGCTTCGACATTCGTGGCATACACGGCTATGCGATGGATTCCTGCGTTCTACTATGCACTGTTCGATTCCTCGAAGGCCAGCAGTAGCAGTCGCAGCACATTAGGTTGAGTTAAGTTACGTTTGGTTTGTTACGATTTGTTAGGCTTGAGGCGGACAGCTCCGACTTTTGTGCTACACACTGGCATTCGGTGGAGCTCTGCGCCGTCTAGCGCTCTAGTATGCTCAACATGGCTCCGGGAATGCCGGCAACAATGGTCCGGCGAGTTACGCTGAGTTAGGCGACGTTTGGTTGGCTTAGGTTGGGTCATGTTTGGTTAGGATTTCTTCGACTTCAGTGCTTTATGCACCAATGCGGCCGATTTCTGCGCTCTACTGTGTTCTAGTATGTTCTCCTAGGCTCTGGGGTGGTCAGCAATGGAGGTGAAGGCACATTAGGTTGAGTAAGGTTATGGTTGCTTATGTTATGTTTGGTTACGTTAGGCAACAGTATCTGTGACTTTTGTGCAATACACTGCTATTCTGCGGATTTCTACGCACTACTGTGATCAAGCATGCTCTCCTTGGAGCTTGTGAAGCCAGTAATTTTGGTCTCGGCACATTATGTTGAGATAGTATACGTTTCGTTATGTCAAACTGGCTATGGTTTCTTTCGGGCAGCTTCGACTTTTCTGCCATACACGGCGATTCTACAGATTTCTGCGCTCTGCTCTACTTTAATATGCTCTGCCTGACCCTATGGAGGCCAGCAATGCTGGTCGCGGCACGTTTGGTTTAGTTAGGTTACGTTCGGTTTGGTTAGGTTAAGTTAGGTTAGGTCATTATGTCTTCGCCTCTTGTGCGAAACACAGATATTCTATGAACATCTGTGCTCTACTGTGTTCTATCATATTCCGTTTGACTCTGTGGGCGCCAGCACTGGTGGCCGCGGAACATTATTTAGAGTTATGTTAGGTTTGGTTATGTTAGGTTAGGTTAGGTGTGGTCAGGGTATCTAAGAGTTTTCTGCTATTCACTGTAATGCGGTCGATTTCTACGCACCACTCTTCTCCTATATATTCCACTTTGCTCTGCTGAGGCTAGAAATAGTGGTCCCCGGACGTCAGTCTGTGCTAGGTTACGTCTGCTATGTTACATTTAGTCATATTATGACAGGATTGGTCTCACTTTTGTGCTGTACACTGCAATGCGGTAGATTTCTGAGCTCTGCTGTGCTCTAGCACATTCTGCTTGGCTCTGTGGTGGCCAGCAATAGTGGTCTCGGCACGTTAGGTTGAGCAATACCACGTTTGGTTGTGTTACGTTTGATGAGCTTGGAATTGGATGGTCTACACATCTGTGCTATACACAGCTACCCACCGATTCCTGCGCTCTACTGCTCTCTAACATTTTCTGCTTGTCTCTGGGGAGGCCATCATTAGTGGTCTCGTCGCGTTAGGATTACACAGGCTATGTATTCATATGAAAAGTTCGGTTATGTTTGGATTGGAGAGCTTAGAATTTTGTGGCATTCAATGATAACTCTCTAACATTTTCTGCTTGTCTCTGGGGAGGCCATCAATAGTGGTCTCGTCGCGTTAGGATTACACAGGCTATGCATTCATATGAAAAGTTCGGTTATGTTTGGATTGGAGAGCTTAGAATTTTGTGGCATTCAATGATGTTCTGTGGATTTCAGCCCCCTACTGCGCTGCAATACGTTCTGCTTTGCTCTGGGGTGGCCAGCAAAAGCGGTCCCGTTGTGTTAGCTTGGTATAGGCTCCGTTTCGATGTGATACGCTTGGCTAGGTCAGGAGAGACTATTTCGACTTATGCGCTGTACACTGCTATTCGGTGGATGTCTGCGCTATAACCTGCTCTAATATGCTCCGCCTGGCACTACCAAGGCCACCAATAGCGGTCGCGGCACGTTACGTTGAGTTAGACTACGTTCGTCTGGGTTAGGTTATGCCAGGTTTGTTTAGGGCACCCTACGCTTTTGTACCATACGCTGCTGTTCTGTGGATATCCGCGCTCAGCATTGCTCTACTATACTCTGCTCGACCCAGGGCAGGCGAGCAATGATGTTCGTGGCACGTTACGTTGAGCTATGTTACGTTTGGTTAAGTTAGGTTAGGCTGTATTTGGTCAGGAATACTTTCCCTTTGGTGCTATACCCTGTTATTCATTGGATTTCTGTGATCTACTGTGCTCTACTACACTCTGCTTTGCTCCGGGAGGCCAGGAGCTGTGGTCGCGTTTCGTCATGTTCGGTCACGCTGCGTTTGGTTAGATTTGACTATTTCAGGTAAGGTTAGGATATCTACGGCTTTTGTGCTATTCGCGGCATTGTGGTGGATTTCTGCATTCTGTTTTGCTCAAGTACAGTCGGCCTGTCTCTGTGGAGACCAACGATATTGTTCTCGTCATGTTAGGTTGCGTTTGGCTACGTTCGGATGTGTCACGTTTGGCTATGTTAGGGTATGCTACTTTGACTTTTGTGATATTCACTACTATTCGCCGGATTTCTGCGCTTCGCTGTGATCTGATATGTTCCGCTTGACGCTACGGACGCCAGCAATAATGTTCTCATCTCGTCAGGCTTAGATATTCAACGCGCTTTTATGTTAGGCTACGTCAGGCAAGGTTAGGTTATCATTGACGTTTCTGCTATTCGCTGCCCCTCGCAGGCCATATGCGCTCTGGCCTGCTATAGTATATTCTACATGCCTCTAGGGAATCCAGCAACAGTGCTCTCGGCACATTACGCTGGGTTAGGCTTCGTTTGGTTATTTTTGGTTAGGTCAGGTTAGCTCCGGATAGCTCCGACTTTCGTGGTATACAATGTTATCCGATGGGTTTCGGGCTCTACTATGCTCTGCTCGCTTCTGGGGAGGCAGCAATAGCTGTCGCGGCTCCATGGCTTGTGCTAGGCTATGTTTGATTGTGTTACGATTGGTTAGGTTTGTAGACAATAGCTTTGACTTATGTGCTATACACTGCTATTCGGTGTATTCATGCACCCTACTGTGCTCTAATATGTTCAGCTCGGCTCCGGGAAAGCCAGCAACAGTGGTCTCGGCAAGTTACGCTGAGTTACGCGTTTGGTTAAGTTAGTGTTATGTCCGGTTACTTTAGGATATCTCTGACCTTTGTGCTATTCGCAGCAACGCGGAGGTCTTCTGCGTTCTACTGTGCTCAAGTATGTTCTGCTTTCCACTGGGGATGCCAGTAATAGTGGTCTTGGCACACTAGGTTGAGATAGGATACGTACGGCTATGTTATGTTAGCTTTGGTTAGGTTTGGATAGTTTCGACTTTTCTGCGGTACACTGCGATACTATGCATTTCTGCGCTCTACTCTCCCCTAATATGCTCTCCTTGACTCAGTGGATGTCTGCACTACTCATCGCGAAACGTGAGGTTGATATTGGTTACGTTTGGTTAGGTTAGTTTGGCTTCGGTTAGGAAAGGGTAGCTTTGACCTATGTGCTATACACTGCTGTTTCTTGTGTTTCTGCGCTTTACTGTGCTCCGGTATGTCCCGCTTGAAACTGGGGTGGTGTGCAATAGTGGTCTACGCACGTCAGTTTGTATTATGTTGCTCTTGGTTACGTTACGTTTGGTTAGGTTGGGATAGGATTGTTTTGTCTTTTGCGCTATACACTGCTGTTCGGTGGATATCTGCGCTCTACATTGTCCTAATATACTCTGATCGACCCTGTGGTGGCCAGCAACAGCGGTCGTGACACGATAAGTTGAGCAAGGTAACATTGGGATAGTCTAGGTTGGGATAAGTTTGGTTATGTTGGCTTTGACTTTTGTGATATACCCCGCTATTCTGTGGATTTCTTCGCTCTGCTGTAATCAGGCATGCTCTGCCTGGTGTTGAGGAGGCCAGCAATCATGGTCCCGTCTCGTTACGTTTGGATAGTCTACGTTTTCTTAGGTTAGGTTGGGTCAAGTAAGGTTGGGATGTCTTTGACGTTTGTACTATTCGCTGCTATTCGGCGGACTGCTGCGTTCTGCCATGCTCTAATATGCTCTGCTAGGTTCTGGGGATGCGAGCAGTGGTAGTCTCGCCACGGTAGGTAGAGTTAGGATACGTTTGGTCCGGTTACGTATGCTTGGGTTAGGTTTGAATTGCTTTGACTTTCTTGGCAAGGACTGATATTAGGTTTATTTCAATGCTCTCTTCCGCTCTGCCATACTCTACTCGACCCTGTGGAGGACAGCAATAGTGGTCGCTGCACGTTAGGTTGAGTTACGTTACGTTTTTTTGTGTTACAATTTGTTTGTTTATGAGAAGGTAGCTTTGACTTCTGCGCTGTACACTGCCATTCGGCGGAATTCCGCGCTCTACTCTCCTCTAATATTTTCCGCTTGGCTCTGGGGAGGCCAGCAACAGCGGTGGCGTCACGTTTGTTTGAGATAGGTTACGTTCGGTTACTTTCGGTTCGGCTAAATTCGGAGGGTCTAGCTTCGCCTTTTGCGCTATACACGGGTCTTCGGCAGATTTCTGCACTCTACCGTGCTCTAATACGTACAGCTTCGCTCTGGGAGGGCCAGAAATTGTGGCTTCGTCACGTTAGCTTGTGTTAGGTTAAGTTTGGTTATGTTAGATTTGTTTGGGGTTAGGTTGGGATGGTTTGACGTTTCTGCCATACGCCGCTATTCTGTGGCCTTCTGCGCCGCACTCTACTAAAATATGTTGTGCTCGGCGATGGGGAGTCCAGCAATAGTTGCCGCGGCGCCTTAGGTTGAGGTAAGTTACGTTTGGTTAGGTTCGGCTTCTTTTGTTTAGATTAGGACATCATTGACTTATGTGCTGTGCACTGGGGTGCGGTGGACATCTACGCCCTACAGTGCTCTAGTATACTCTGCTAGGGGCTGGGGAAGCCAGTAGTTGTGGTCTCGGCACTTCAGTCTGAGACAGGATACGTTTCGTTATGTTATATTAGCTCAAGTTTGGTTTGGATAGCTTCGAGTTTTCTGCTATACAATGCGGTTCTATGGATTTCTGCTCTCTGCTTTCCTCTAATATGCACTGCTTGACCCTGTGGAGGCCAGCAGTTCAGTTAGCTGCACATTTTGCATAGTTAGAGTGCGTCCGGTTAGGTTAGGTTAAGTTGGGTTAGGTCAGGGTGGCCTTGACTATTGCGCTGAACACAGATGTCCTATGGACTTGTGTGCTCTACTGATCTCTATCATAATCAGCTCGTCTCTGCGGGTGCGAGCAGTTGTGGTCGCGGCACGCTCGGTACGGTTAGGCTACGTTTGGTTAGGTTAGGCTAGGTTAGGGTTGGTCAGGATACCTTTTACTTTTTTGCTGTTCGCTGCAATACGGTCGGTCTTCACCCTGTACTCTTCTCCTATATATTCTTCTTTGCTCTGTGGAGGCCAGCAATAGAATTCTCGGTTCCTTAGGTTTAGTTATTCTACGTTTGGTTAAGTTCGGTTAAGCGCGGTTTGTTCATGCTACTTTGACTTTTGTGCTACTCACTGCTCTTCGGAGGATTTTTGCGCTCTAATGTGCTCAAATATGCTCTCCTTTGATCTGGCAGGCCAGCAATGTTGGTCTCGTCACGTATGTTGAGTCACGCCTCTTTCGCGTAGGTTAGGTTAGGCCTAGTTGGGTAACGATATGCTTGACTTTTGTGCTATACACTGATATTCGGTTGATCCCTGCGCCCTACATTACACTGCTACTATCTGGTTGGCTTCCTTGAGGCCGGCAATAACCGTCGTGGCACGTCAGATTGTTTGATGTTACTTGGGGTTAGCAGAAAGCTAGGATTAGTTTAGTTAGGGCAGCTACGACTTTTATGCCATACACTGCTATTCGGTGTATTCTTCCGCTCCACTCTCCTCTAGTACGTTCTGAATGGCTCTGGGGATGCCAGCGACCGAAGTCTCGGCACGTTAGGCTGAGTTATGTCACGTTTGGCTTGGATAGAACAGGATAGATCTAACTTTTGTGCTGTATACCGCTATTCGGTGGATTTCAACGCTCCACATTGCTCTACTTCACACTGCTAGACTATGGGGAGGCCAGAAAGAGTGGCCGCTGTTTGTTAGGTCGAGTTACGTCACGTTTGGACATGTGTCGATTGGCTAGGTTATAGCATGGTAGCTTTGACCTTTGTGCTATACGCTCTCACCCGGTTGGCTTCTGCACCCTACCGTACGCTATCGCAATCTGCCTGTTTCTGTGGGCGCCAGGAATTGCTGTCACGCCTCGTTAGGTTGAGATACCTTAAGCTTGGCTAGGTTAGGTTTCGCTACGTTTGGTTAGGATTGCTTTGCCTTTTGTGCTGTTCGCTGCTATCCTTTCGATACCTGTGCTCTACATTGCACTGATATACTTTATTTGTCTCTCGTGGGGCCAGAAATAGTGGTCGTCGCACGTCACGCCGTGTCACGTTAAGCGTGGCTGTATCAGGTTAGGATAAGTTTGGGTAGAATAGATCTGACTTTTGTGCTATACACTGCTCTTCGGCGGATTCCTGCGCTCTACTGTGCTATAATACGGTCTGCTTGGCTCTGGGATGCATGCAATAGTGGTCTCGGAATGTTGGACTGAGTGAAGTTACTTTTGATTAGGTTAGTTCAGTCTGGGACAGATTAGGATAGCTTTGACTTTACTGCTATACATTGCCATACGTTGGACCTCTGCGCTCTACTCTCCCTTAATATGTTCTGCTTGGCGACTGTGCATGTCATCAACTGTGGTCCTGGCGCGTTAGTTTGCGTTATCCCACGTTCGGCTATGTTAGGTTAAGTCATGTTAGGTTAGGATAGACTTGACTTTTGTGCTTTACACATCAATGCGGTGGATCCCTGCGCCCTACTGTACTATAGCATATTCTGCTTTGCCTTGGAGGGTTCAGTAGTCGTGGCCTAGGCACGTTAGGTTGAGTCGTGTTACGTACTGTTATGTTGCGTGTGGTTAGATTAGGACAGGACAAACTTGAATCTTGTGCTATACGCTGCTATTCAGTGGATTTCTGCGCTTTTCGTTGCTCTACTATACATTGCTCGACTCTATGGATGCCATAAATGGCGGCCGCAGCACGATATGTTGTGTTAGGCTACGTACAGTTAAGATATGGTTGTTTAAGTTTGGTTAGGACTGCTTTGGCGTTTGTGCTATACACAGATATTCGGTAGACTTCTGCGCCTCACTGTGCTCTAATATGTTTTACTTGGCTCCTGGGAGGACAGCGATAGGGGTCTCGCCTCGTTATGTTTAGTTACTCTACACTTGGTTAGGTTCGGTTATATCAGGTTAGGTGAGAATATCTTTGACTTTTGTGCTTATACACTGCTATTCTGTGGATTTCTACGCTCTAGATTGCTCCACTATACTCTGCTAGACTCTGCGGTGGTCTGTAATTCTGGTTGCCGCTCGTTATGTTGAGTTATGCTACGTTTGGTTAGGTTAGCTTATGACAGGCTAGGTTAGGGTAACACTGACTTTTGTGCCATACACTGCCAGTCTATGGTCTTCTACGCGCTGCTCTCTATAATACGTTCTGCTTTGCGTTAGGGAGTCCAGCAAGTGCGGTCTAGCATGTTAGTTTGTGTTATCTCGCGTTCGGGTATGTTAGGTTATGTAATTTTAGCTTAGCATAGACTAGACTCTTGTGCTTTATACTTCAATGCGGCGGATACTGGCTTTTGTGATATACGCAGATATTGGGTAGATTTCTGCGCTCCACCGTGCTCTAGTACGTTCTGCTTTCCACTTAGGAGGAAAACTATAGGGGCCTCGCATCGTTAGGTTTATCTACTCGACGTTCCGTTTGGTATGGTTATGCCAGGATAGGTTAGGATTTCTTTGGCCTCTGTGCTATAAGCTGGTACATGTTTGCTTTCTGCGCTCTGCTTTGCACTGGTATATTCTGTTCTGCACTGGGGAGGCCTGCAAGTGTGCCCTCGGCAGGTAAGGTTAAGTTAGGTTACGTTTGCTCTTACTACGTTAGGATATGTTAGGACAGGATAGCTTTGACTTTTGTCCTACACAATGCTATACGGTGGATTCCGGAGCTCTACATTGCTCTGATATGCTCTACTCGGCTGTGAAGAGGACAGCAATAGTGGACCAGGCACGATAGATTGTGTTATGTTACGGTTGATTACGTTACGTTTGGTTAGGTTAGGAAAGGGTAGCTTTGTCTTTTGTGCTATACACTGCTATTCGGTGGATTTCTGGGCTCTACTGCCCTCCAATATTTTCAGCTTGGCTCCGAAAGGCCCGCAATATTGTCCTCGGCACGTTAGGATGTGTTCGGTTACGTTCGGTTATATTACGGTTCGTTAGGTTGGGATCGGGTAGCATTGACTTTTGTGCTATACACAGCGATTCGGTCGATTCCTGCGCTCTACCCTCCTCGAATATGATCTGCTTGGATCTGGGGTAGGCAGCAATAGATATCTCTCCACGTAGGTTCGAGATATGTTACGTTCGATTGCGTTAGGTTAGGTTAAGCTAGGACAGGGTAGCCTCGCCTCTATTGCCATACACTGCCATGCGTATGAATTCTGCGCTCTAATGTTCTACATTATCTTCTGCTCGGCACTGTGAATGCCAGTAATGCTGGTCTCGGCACGTTATGTTGAAATGCGTAACGTTTGGTTTGGTCAGGTTGGTTCGGGTAAGATCAGGGTAGCTTTGACTTTTGCACTATACACTGCTATGCGGCGAACTTCTCCGCTCTACCATGCACTAATGTTTTCCGTTTGGCTCTGGCGAGGCCAGCAATAGCGGTCTCGGCACGGTACATTGGGTTCGGTTACGTTTGCCTATGTCAGATTATGTTGAGTTCGGTTAGGATAGTTTGTACTTTCGTGTTGTACACTGATTCTCGGTGGATATCTGTACTCTGCAGTGCTCTTCTATACTCTGCTTTGTCTTGGGGATGCCAACAACTGTGGTCTCGGCTCGTTAGGTTGAGCTATGTTACGCAACGTTACGTTACGCTTGGTCAGGTTAGGACAGCATATCCTTGAATTCAGTGCTACACAGTGACATTCGGTGGATTTCTGCGATCTCCGTTGCTCTAGTATTCTCTGCTCCACTCTGAAGAGGCCAGCAATAGCGGCCGTGGCACGAAGCGTTGTGCAATGTTACGTTCGCTTAGATTATGTTTGCTTACGTTAGTTAAGTGTGGCTTTGGCTTCTGTGCTATACACTGCTATTCGGTAGATTTCTGCTCGCCACTGTGCTCTAATCTGTTCTGCTTGGCACTGTGGAGGACAGCAATAGGCGTCGCGGTTCATTATGTTTAGCTATTCAACTTTTGTTAGGCACGGTCATGTCAGGTTGGGTTAGGGTATCTATGATTTTTGCGCCACACACTGCTATATGTTTGCCTTCCGCGCTCTACCTTCCTCTAGTATATTCTCTTTGGCTCTGAGGAGGCTTGCAAGGGTGGTATTGCCACGTTCGGTTAGGTCCGGTTACGCTTGGTTGCCATACGTTAGGATAAGCTATGAAGGGATTCCGTTGACTTTTGCGCCATACACTGCTATTAGATGGATTTTTTTCCAAATTGCTCCTCTCCACTCTGCGAGACTCAGCGGGTGCCAGCAATAGTAGTCGCTGCAAGTTAGTTTGGGTTAGGTTACGTTTGGGTATGCGACGACTGGCTACGTTCGGTTAGGGTAACTCTGACTTTTGGGCTATACAGAGCTATTCGGTGGATTCCTGCGTTCTACTGTTCTCTAACATACTCTGCTTGGCTCTGTGGAGGCCAGCAACATTGTTCTCTCTACGCTAGTTTGAAATAGGTTGCGTTTGGTTTTGTTACGTCTGGCTAAGTTAGGAGAATATAGCTCTGTCTTTTGCTCTACACGCCGCTATTCGGTGGATTGCTGCTTCCTACGCTGCTCTAATATGATCTGCTAGGCCTTGGCGAGGCTAGCATTTGTGATAGCGGCGCGTTATGTTCAGTTATGCTACGCTTGGTTAGGGTAGAATCATTTGGGTTAGGTACGTATAGCTTTGACTTCCCTGATATACACTGCGATCCCATGGATTTCTGTGCTCTGCTCTACTCTAATATGTTCTGCTCGGCTCTGGGAAGGACAGCAGTAGAGGTGGCGTATCTTCCGATTGAGCTAGGTTACGCTAGGTTGTGTTGCGTTTGTATAGGTTAGGATAGGATGGCTTTGGCCTTTGTTATGTATCGTTCGGCGGATTTCTGCGCCCTACTCTGCTCTACCATATTCTGCTGGGCACTGGGTAGACCAGCAATAGTGGTGGCGGCACGTTGGGTTAAGTTACGCTTCGTTATGTTAGGTTAAGTTAGTCTGTGTTAGGACAGGTTAGCTTTGAATCTTCTGCTATACACTGCGATTTTATGGATCACTTTGCACTGCGTTCATCTACTACGCCCTGCTCGGCTCTGGAGAGGCCAGCCATAAAGGCGCGGTAGGTCAGGCAGAGTTAGATAGCGTTTCGTTATGTTTCGGTTGGTTAGGTTAGGATACGATAGCCTTGACCTTTGTGCAATAGACTTCTTCTCTGCATATCTGCGCTCTACTGTGCTCTAGTATGTTCTGCTTGGCTTTGAGGGGCCAGCAAAAGTGGTCTCTGCACGTTAGGTTGATATAGGTTTGGTTTTGATAAGTTATGTTATGTTTGGCTTAGTTAGGATAGCTCTGACTTACGTGCTATAAAATGTTGTTCGGTGGATGCCTGCGCCCTACTCTGCCCTGCTATGCTCAACATCAGCCAGGCGGGGCGAGTGATAGCGGTCACGACACGTTATGCTGAGTTAGGCTACATACGCTTAAATTGTGATTGTTTTGGTTAAGTTTGGATATCTTTGACTATTCTGACGTAAAGTACGATTCTATGGATTTCTGATTACTACTTTCCTCTACTACCTTATTCTCGGCTCTGGTGCGGCTGGCAGTAGTGGTCGCGGTACGTTAGATTGTGTTCGGTTACGTTCGATTACGTTACATTTGGTTACGTTAGGAGAGGATAGCTTCGACCTTCGTGCCGTACGTTGTCATTCGGTGTATTTCAGCGCTCCACTCTGTTCTACTATAAGCTGCTCGACCCTGGGCCGGCCAGCAATATTGGTCGCGGCACTTTCTGCTGGGATATGTTACGCTAGGACTCGTTAAGTTTGCATACGATAGGATAGGATAGCTTTGATCTTTGCGCTATACACTGCAATCCCGCGGATTTCTGCGTTCTGCTGTCCTCTAATATGGTGTGGTCGGCCCTGGGGTAGCCAGCAATAGTGGTCGCGGCACGCTATTTTGGGTTAGGTTATGTTCGGCTATGTTACGGTAAGTAATGGTAGGACAGGATAGCTTTGATTTCTGCGCTACACGCTGCTATTCGGAGCATTTCTGCGTTCTACTGTGCTTAAGTATACTCTGCTTTGACATGGGGAGGCCAGCAGGGGTTGTCTCGGCACCTTATGTTGAGACAGGCTACTTTTGGTTAGTTTAGGTTGGTTGAGGTCAGGTTCAGATACCTTTGGTTCTCGTGCTGTACGCAGAAATGAGGCGGTTTTGTGCTCTCTATCGTACCCCAGTATACTCTGCTTTGCTCTGCAGTGGCGAGCTGTGATTGCCTCGGCACCTTAAGATGAGTTATGTTACGATTGGTTAGGATAGGTTCTGTTATTTTCGGATGGGATTGCTTTGGCTATCACACTATACACTGTTATTTGGTGGATTCCTGCACTATTCTGTCCTCTACTATATACTGCTTGACCCCGTCGAGGCCAGCAATAGTGTTCGCGGCACGTTATGTGGAGTTAGGCTACGTTCGGGTGGGTGACGTTAGTTTGGTATATGGCGGCATAGCTTTGACCTTTCAGCTACAGACTGCAGTTCTATGGATTTCTGAGCACTGCTCTCCCCTACGGCGTCCTGCGCGGCAATGGGGAGGCCAAAAATAGTGGCCGCCGCACGACATGCCGCATGTCTCGACACGTTGTGTTGAGTTATGTTACAATCGGTTATGTTACGTTAGGTATACGTCGGAGATGATGGCTTCGACTTTCGTGCCATACACTGTTATTTGGTGTACTCCTGCGCTCTACTGTGCTCCTCTATAATCTGCTTGGCCCTGTGTAGGCCAGCAGTATGTGCCGCGGTCCGGTATGCTGAGTTAGTTTGCGATTGATAAGGTTAGCCTCTGTTAGGTTCGGTTGCTATAGCTTTGACTTTCGCACTATGCACTGTTATACGATAGGTTTCTGCGCTCTACTGTGCTCTACCATAATCTGTCTGTCACTGGCGCGGACAGCAATAGTGGTCGCGGGCCGCTATGATGCGCTATGCTTTGGTTACGTAATGTTTGTCTGGGTTAGGTCCGGCTAGCTTTGACATTTCTGATTTACACAGCGATTCTATGGATTTCTCAGCGCTACTTTCCCGCGCAACGTTCTGCTCGGCTCTGGGATGCCAGCAATAGTGACAGCGGTGCGTCAGGTACTCTCAGGTTAGGTATGCTTATGTTACGATTGGTTTAGATTTGATAGGGTTGCTCTGGCTTTCTTGTAATCCATTGCTACTCTGTGGATTTCTGCGCTCTACTGTGCTCTAATATCTTCTGCTTGGCTCTGGGGGGGGGGGGCAGCAGGAGCTCTCTCGCACGTTACGTTGACATAGGTTACGCTAAGTGAGTCTAGGTTCGGTCCGCTTATGACAGGATATCTTGGTCTCCTATGCTATACACTACAATGCGGTGGATTTCTTCTCATACGTGCTCCACTACATTCTGCTTGGCCCTGGGGATGCCATCAATGGTGGTCGCGGTATTTTATGCTGAGCTACGCTTCGTTTGGTTAGATTATATTTGTATGTGTTTGGTTCAGATAGCATTGAATTTTCTGCTGTACATTTCGATTCCATGCATTTCTCTACGCTACTCCCATCACATATGTTCTGCTCGGCTTTGGGCATGCCAGTAACGGCGGTCGCAGCACGTTAGATTTTGTTACGTTATGTTTGGTTATCTTATGTTAGTGTGTGTCTGGTTCGGGTAGCTTTGACTTTTCTGCTATTCACTGCGATTCTATGAATTTCTGGGCACTGCTCCTCTCCACTGTGTTCTGCTCGGCACTGGGAGGACAGAAACACCGGTCGCGGCTCGTTATGTATTGTTTGGCTATGTTCGGCTACGTTAGGAATGGTTATTTTTGGAATGGTAGCTTTGACTTTTATGTAATACTCTGTAATTCTGTTGGTTTCTGCGATCTACTGTGCAACAATATTTTCTGCTTGGCTCTGGGGTGGCCAGAAATAATGGTCGCGGCATGTTAGTTTCAGTAATGTCATGTTGTGTTAGGTTAGGTTATTCCGTGTTCGGTAGGGATAGCTACGTCTTTCGCGCTGTACGCTGCGATTCGGTGGATCTCTGCGCTCTACCGTGCTATACTATATTCCGCTTGGCGCTGGGACGTCCATCAACAGTGGCCTCGGTACGTTAGATTGGGTTTGGTAACAGTCGGTTACGTTACGTTTAGTTAGGATAGGAGAGGATAATAATGGCTTTCTGCTATACACTGCAATTCGGCGGATTGCTGCGCTCTACTGTGCTCTTATATTTTCTGCTTGCCCTTGGGGAGGCGAGCAATAGTGGTTCCGGCACGTTAGGTTGATTCCGGTTGCGTTTCTCTAGGTTAGTGTATGTTACGTTCGGTTAGGCTATCTGGGTCTTGCGCGCTGTACACTGTTTTTCGGATGGTTTCAGCCCTCTGCTGTGCTCTACTATATTCTGCTTGTCGGTTACGAGGTGAACAATAGTGCTCTCGGCACGTTGGTTTTAGCTGTGCTAGTTCTGGTTGTGTGGCGGTTGGTTACGTTAGGATACGTAAGATACCACTTTTGTGTTATACACTGCAATGCGGTGGACTTCTGCGCTCTACTGCGCTCTACCGCATTCTGTTCCTCCCTGGCGATGCCAGCTATAGTTGTTGCTGCTAGTTACTTTGAGTTAGCCTGCGTTTGGTTATGTTGTGTTTGTTTGCGTTAGGTTCCTGTAGGTTTGACTTTTCTGCTATACAATGCGTTTCTATGGATTTCTGAGCACTATTCTCCTCTCGTATGTTCTGCTGGTCTCCGGGATGTCTACAATAGTGATCGCGGCGCGTTAGGTATGGTTAGGCTATGTTTGGTTGTGCTACGATTGGATAGGTTCGGAGAGGATATCTTTGACTTTTGTGCAATACACTGCTGTTCGTCGGATTTCTGCGCTCTACGGTGCTACAGTACGCTCTGCTTGGCTCTGGGGAGTCCAGAAATAGCGGTCACTTCACGTTATGTTGTGATGTGTTAGGACATCATACCTTCGACTCTTGTTCTATACACCGCCGTCGCGCGGATTTCAGCACTCTACTGTGCTTTAATATGTTCAGCTTAGCTCTGGGAACGACAGCAATAGTTGCATCTGTGCGTTACATTGAGTTAGGCTATGTTCGTGTATATTAGTATAGGTCAGGTTATGATATTATATCTTTGACTTTTGTGCTTTACACTGCAGTGCAGCATATTTCTGCGCTCTATTGCGCTCTGGTGCATTCTGACTGCCTCTGTGGAGGTCAGTGATAGTGGTCTGGGCACGCTACGTTTAGTTAGGTTACCACATGCTTTGCCACGTTTGGGTATGTTTGGCTTGACCAGCTTAGACCTTTGTGCTATAAACCACTGCTCGTTGCATTTCTGCGCTCTACGGTGCTACAGTATGCTCTGCTCGACTCTGGGCAGGCCAGCAATAGTGCCCGTGGCTCGAAAGTTTGAGTTAGGTATCGTCCGTTCTGGTCAGGTTAGGTTTGTGTAGGAGAGCATCGCTTTGACTTTCGTGGTATTCGCTGCAATTCGGCGGGCTTCTGCGCTGTACTGTGCTCTGGTACGTTCTGCTTCTCTCTCGGAAGGCTAGCAATGGTGGCCCGTCTCGTTAGACTCAGATAGCCTACGTTTGGTTAGGTAAGGATAAGATATCCACGACGTCTGTGCTATTCGCAGCTATTTGGCAGCCCCCTTTCTGTGCGGTGCTGTAGTATATTCTACTTGGCTGTGGGGCATCAAGCAGTAGTGGTCACGTGTATGTTAGGTTATGGTATTGGGTTAGGGTATGTTTGGCTACGTTTGGTTCGGAAAGGGTAGCGTCGACTTTTGTGATATACACTGCTATTCTCCGCATTTTTTCGATCTACATTGCTGTGCTATATTCTGCATGACACTTTGGAGGCCAGCAATAGTGCTCGCTGCTCGTTATATTGAGATAAGTTGCGTTTGTGTCTGTTACAATTCGTTAGGCTCGGAGAGGGTAGCTTTGAATTGTGTGCTATACACTGTTATTCGGTAGTCTTCTGCGATCTACTCTGCTCTATTATGATCTGCTTGTCTCTGGACAGGCCAGCGATATTGCTCTCGGCACGTTATAATTAGCCAGGCTACGTTTGGATACGCTACGTTCTATTGGGAGTGGACAGGATAGCTTTGACTTCTGCGCAATAAGCTCCTGAGCTGTGGATTTATGCGCCCTACAGTGGTCTAGCATAAACTGCTTTGCTCTGGGTAGGCCAGTAATGGTGGTCTCGGCAAGTTAGATTGAGTTACGTTATGTTCGGTTAGGCTACGACACGTTGGGTTATGTGAGGGTTGCTTGGTCTGTTGTGCTGCACATTACTATTCTATCTATCTCTGCGCTCTACGGTGCTCCTTCATATCCTGCATGTGTGTGTGGACCCCAACAATAGACGTCGTGGCACGTTATGCTTATTTATGTTACGATCTGTTATGTCAGGTTACGGTATGTTTGGTTAGCGTAGCTTTGACTCCTGTGCTATACACTGCTGTACGGACGATTCCTGCGCTCCACATTGCGCCAGTATGCTTTGCTTGGCTCTGGGGGGGGGCAGCGGCAATGGTCTCGGCACGTTAGACTGCGGTAGGTTACATTTCGTTGGGTCAGGTTAGTTAGGGTTTGATTACGATAGCTTTTACTTGTCTGCAATATACTGCTAATATATGGACATCTGCGCTCTTCACTCATTTATTATGATCTGGTCTGCTACGTGGTGGCAAGAAATAGTGGTCGCGGCACGTAAGGTTGTGTTATGTTACGTCTGGACGGGTAAAGTTAGTTTATGTTTGGTTAGGACAGATGTGACTTTTGTGCTATAAACTGCTATTCTATGAATTTCTGCGCTCTACTGTCCTGTATCGTATTCAGCATGTCCCTGAAGACGCCAACAATACTGGGCGAGGCACGCTAGGTTTAGATATGTTACGATCAGAAATTTTAGGTTGGCTTGGTGAGGCTATGGTATCAGTAACTTCACTGCTATAAAGTCCTACTCCATGGGCGTCTGCGCTCTGCTTTCCTCTAATATGTTCTGCTTCGCTGCGGTGATGCCAGCAATACTGGCAGCTACACGTTTGGTTTAATTACGTTACGTTTGATTAGGTTAAGTTAGGTATGTGTTTGGTTAGGATAGCTCTGACTTACGTGCTGCACGCTGGTATTTGTGGATCTCCGCGCTCCACTGTTCTGTATCGTATTCTGCATGTCTGTGTGGACACCAGCAATACTGTACGCGGCACAGTAGGTTGTGTCATGTTACGTTAGTTTTGCTTAGGTTAAGATAGGTTTTCTTAGCATGGATATGACACTTGTGCAACACACTGTTATTCTATGGATACATGCGCTCAACTCTTCTATATCTTGTTCAGCATGTGTCAGGGGACGGCAGCAATAGAGGTCACGGCGCATTAGATTGTGCTACGTTGCTTTCGTTTAGGCTAGGTTGGTTGGGGTTTGGGTAGCATAACTTCGACTTTTCCGAAATACACTGTTATTCTATGGATTCCTACAATCTGCTCTCCTATGCTTTTCCCTGCTTGGCTCTGTGGAGGCAACCAATATTGGTCGTGGTACGTTAGGTTGTGTTATGTTAAGTTTAGTTACGTTAGGTTAGGATATGTTTGATATGGGTAGCTTTGGCTTTAGTGCTATACGCGGCTGTTCGGTCGGTTTGTGCGTTCTACATAGATCTGGAATATTCTGCTTCGCTCTCGGGTGGCCAGATACTGTGGACTCGGAGCGACAGCTTTAGTGAGATTACGTTTGTATAGGTTAGGTTACCTTGGGAGTGTGTGGTTAGCTTCTACTTTTCCGCTAAACACTGCTTATATATGGGTTACGGCGCGACACTCTCCTCTGATATGTTCTGCTAGGCTCTTTAGTGGCCAGTAACAGTGGTCGCGGCTCGTTAGTTAGAGTTATGTTACGTTTGGTTAGGTTAGGTTTGTTTGCGTTGGGCTACGATAGCTTTGATTTTTAAGCTGCACACAGCCAATCTATGGATTTCTATGCTCTGCCTTCCTCCAGTGTGTTCTGCTTGTCTCGGTGGAGCCCAGATACACTGGTCGCGCACGTTGTGTTGAGCTATGTTATGTTTGGTTCGGTTAGGTTTGGTTGGGTTAGGTTAGGGTAGCTTTGACTTTTGTGCTGTACGCTGATATTGTATAGATTTCTGAGCTCTGCTCTCCTCTAATATTATCTGCTTGGCTCTGGTGAGATGAGCAATATTGCTTGCTTCACGTTAGGTTGAGTGAAATTGCGTTTCGATATGTCGCCATTGGTCGGGATACTTCATAATAGATTTGGCTCTTGTGCTATAAACTGGCGTTTGGTGGAATTGCGCGCTCTACTCTCCTCTGATATGCCCTTCTTGGTTCAGTGGGGGCCAGCAATAGAGGTCACGGCACGTTTCGTTTATTTCGGTTACATTCGGCTTCGCTACGTTTTGTTAGGTTATGTAGCGTTAGGTTTGTTATGGGCTGAGAGAGCAATTACTGGCTTTCCGAGAGCCAAGCGGATCACATTAGAGGAGAGTATGGAGCAGATAGCCGCAGAATCGCAGTGTATACCACAAATGTCAAAGCTATTCTCTCCTAACCCAACCCAACGCATCCAAGCCAAGCGTAACATAACTAAACCTAACGTGCCCAGACCACTGTAGACGGCCTCCCCTGAGACAACCAGAACATACGAGAGGAGAGGAGAGCATAGAAATCCATAGAATAGCAGCGTAAAGATCAAAGGTGGAACATATAATATCCTAACGTAACCAAGCGTAACCGATCTGAACCCAGCGTGCCGAGACCAATATTGCTGGCCTCCCCAGAGAAAAGGAGAACATCTTAGATTACAGTGGAGAGTAGAAATCCGTAGAATAGCAGCGTATAACACAAAAGTCAAAGCTACCTTTACCTATTCTATCCAAAGGTAACGTTTAAAAGTGTAATAGAGCTCAACCTAACGTGACGAGACATATATTGGTGCTCTCGCCAACGCCAGGCAGGACATATTAGATGAGAATAGAGCGCATAAATCCACTGATTAACAGTACATGGCACAAAAGTCAAAGCTACCATATCATAACCTAGCCAAACGTAAAGTAGGTATAGCTAGCAGGAGTAAACCTAACTTGCCAAGGACACTACTGCTGGCCGCCCCAGGGCCAAGCAGGACATACTAGAGCACAGGATAGCGCAGAAATGCCACGATCAACAGCGAATGGCACAAAAGTCAGATATACCGAATCCCTACTTGAAACAACCTAAACTAGCTAAACGTAGCCTAACCCAATATTACGTGACGAGACCACTGTTGGTAGCCTTCTCAGGGCCAAGCGGATCATGCCGAAGCACAGAGAAGCGCAGGATTCCACGGAGTAGCAGTGTACAGCACAAAACGTAAAACTTTCCTCTCCCAACGAAACAAAACGTAACGTAACATAACTCAACCTAACGTGACGAGAAGTCTGCTGCTACCCTCCCCAGCGGTAAGCAGAACATATTAGAGCATAGCAGAGCGCACAAGTGCTCCGATTAGCTGTGTATAGCGCCAAAGTCAAAGGCAACGTACACCAACATATACAATTGTCACATAGCCAAGCGTAAAATATATCAAGCCAACGTGCCGCGACTACTATTCCCCCCAGCGCTAAGCTGGATGTAGTAGTGCACTGTAAAACGCAGAAATCCATCGAAAAGCAGTGTATAGCACGAAGGCCACAGCTATCCCAGCCGAAATTAACGTAACCTAACCTATCCAAGTGTAACCGAACTGAACCTAACGTGCGGAGGCCAATATTGCTGGCCTCCGCAGTGACAAGGGGAACATATTAGAGCACAGTGGAACGCAGAAATAGAGCGAATAAGAATGTATAGCACAAACGTCGATGATACCCTATCCTAACCTAACCATACGTAACCCAACCAAACGTAACATAAATCAACCTATCGTGACGAGAACTCAATTGCTACCATCCCCGGAACCAAGCGTATTATATTATTGGCATGCAGAGTGCAGGAATCCGCCGAATAGCAGTGTATAGTGCAAAAGTCAATGCTACACTTTCCTAATCTGACCAAACGTAACGCAGCCGAACGTAACCGAACCAATCCTCACATGCCGAGGACACTATTGCTGGCCTCTCAAGTGCAAAGCAGAAAACATTCAACACAGCAGAGCGCAGAAGTCCACCGAACAGCAGTGTATAACGCAAAAGTCAGAGCCACCCTAACAATACGTAACCTAACCTAACCTAACCTAACGAAGCGTAACCTAATAAGACGTGTCGTGCCACGACAGGTACGGCTGGCCTCGCAAGAGTCCAGCAGCGTATAGTGGAGCAATGAAGAGCGCAGAAATCTGCCGCATTCATGTGTAAAGCAGAAAATGAAAAGATACCCTAACCTAGCCTGACCTATCCTAACATAGTCAAACGTAACCTATCCAAACCGAACGTACGTAGCCAAATATTCCTGGACTCCCCATCGCCAGGCAGGGCATATTTGAGGAGAGTAGGTCGCCGAGGTCCATATAATGGCAGTGCATGTCCCGAAAGACAAGGATATTCTAACCCAACCCAAACAAATCTAACCCATACGAACGTAACCATACCTAACCTACCTTACCGTAAGCTAACCGTGACACAAACAAACGTGACCCAACCAAACGTGACCCAAATCAATCTAGCGTGTAGAGACCACTATTGTACGCCTCCACAGAGCAGAAAATGTTTGAGGAGGGTAAAGCCCAGAAATCCATAGAATGGCAATATATATCACAAAAGTCAATGCTACCATATCAAAACCAAACCAAACGTAACGTAGCCGTACGTATCCCAACTCAACGTAAAATGACGAGACGACAACTGCTGCCCTCTCCTGAGCCAAGCACGGAATATTATAGAACAGTAGAGAGCAGAAATCCACCGAATGGCAGTCTATAGCGCAAAAGTCGCAGCTACCCAATCCTAACATAGCCAAACGTAACGTATCAAAGCGTAGCCTAACACACCCTAACGTGACGAGACCTCTACTCCTGACCTACTCAGGGCCGAGTATAACGTATTAAAGGAGAGTAGAGCACAGAAATCCTTGGAATCGCAGTGTAAAGCAGAAATGTCGAAGCTCTCCTAACCGATCTCAGACCAGCATAGCCAAACCAAGCGCAGCATATCTCAATACAACGTGCCGCGCCCACTGTTGCTGGCCTCCGCTGTGCCAAGCAGAGCATAACAGAGAAGATTGGAGCGCAGAAATCCACCCAATAGCAGTGTATAGCACAAAAGTCAAGGCCACCCTATCCTAACCTAACCAAACGTAACGTGACCAAACAAAGCATAACGCAAACCAACGTTCCGAGGCCGCGATTTCTGGCATACCCAAAACCAAGCGGAATTCACTAGAGCACAGTAGAGCGCACAAATCCGCGGATAGAAGTGTATCGCACCAGAGTCTGAACTATCGTGTCCTAACCTCACCAAACGTAGCGTAAACAAACGTAGCATAGCACACCCTAACGTGCCGAGACCACTTTTGCTGGCCTCCCCAGATCCAAGCAGAATATACCAGGGCACAGTAGAGATCAGAAGTCTACCGCATTCCAGTGCAAAGTACAAAAGTGCAAGATACCCTAATCCAAACATGTCTAACCTAACCCAACCGAACGAAGGATGATTCAACATAACGTGATGAGGCAATTATTGCTGGACGCCCCAGAGCCAAGCAGAATATATTAGAGCACAGCAGAAAGCAGGAATCCTCCGAATAACAGGTATAGCACAAATTTCAAGGCTTTCGTATCAGAACCTTACCAAACGTATCACAACCGACCGTAACATAACACATGCTGTCTTGCCGAGAACACTATCGCTGGCGTCCACAGGGACAAGCGGGATAGACCAGTGCACAGTAGCGCGCAGGTATCCACCACATTGCAGTGTATAGTACAGTGGTCAAATATTCCCTAACATAACAGGGCCTAACCTAACCAAACCGAACGTAGTCTGACTCAACGTAAGGTACCGCGACCGCTATTGATAGCATACGTAGAGCCAAGCAAAGTGTATCAGAGGACGTTAGAGCGCAGAAATCCAAAGAACAGCAGTGTATACCACAAAAGTCAAAGTAGCCTGTCCTAACCTAGCCAAACGTTACAGAACCAAACGTAGCATAACAATGCCTGATATGACGAGTCCACTATTGCTGGCCACCACAGAGACAAGCAGAGTGTACTAGAGCACAGTAGGGCGCAGAAATCCACCGCATTGCGGTGAATAGCACAGCAGCCGTAGATGCAATATCCTAAGCAGACCTAGCTTAACCCAACCGAACGTAACATAGCAAAACTGAACGTGCCTGGAACACAGCTCGTGGCCTCTACAGAGCCAAGCAGAATGCAGTAGAACACAGTAGATCATAGAAGTCCATCGAATAACAGTGTACAGCGCGGAAGTAAAAGCTGCCCTAACCAAACTCAACCTAACCTGACCTTACGATCCGTAACCTACCTCATCCTGACGTGCCACGACCACTATTGATCGCCTGCCCATAGTCGGTCAGAGTAGAGTAGAGCAATGTAGAGTGCAGGAATCCATCGCATGGCAGTATAAAGCTCAAAAGTAAAAGAAACCCGTACCGCAGCTTCCTATCCTAACCTAGCGAAACGTAACGTAGCTCGAACTAACGTACCGAGGCCACCATTACTGGCCACCCCAAAGACAAGAAGAGCACATTAGAGCAAACTAGAGCGCAGATACAGACCGTATAGCAGTGTAAAGCACAAAAGTCGAAGACAACGTATCATAACCTGACCAAGCCTAACCCAAACGAACGTTATCTAACTTTGCATAACGTGACAAGTCCACAATTCCAGGCCTCCCGAGAGCCAAGCGGTACATATTAGAGGATAGTAGATCACAGAAATCGATAGAAGCGCGGTGTACAGAAGAAAAGTCAGAGCCGCCCTATTCTAACATAAACAAACGTACCATAACCCAACCAACCGTAGACGATCACAATGTAGCGCGCCGCGAAACTATTGCTGCCATCTACAGAGCCATGCAGAGTATACAGGAGTAGAGTAGAACGCAGAAGTCCACCGAGTAGTAGTTTATGGCACAAAGTTCAGAACTATGCTACCCTAACATAACCAATCGTCCCGTAACCAAACGTAAACTAACAAAGCCTATATTGCCGCGGCCACAAATGCTGGCCACCCTATTCTATGTTAGGGCATGCCAGCTTTGACTACTTTGCTAAACACTGCTATCAGGAGAATTTCAGCGCTCTACCGTGCGCTAGTGTGTTCTGATTGGATATGGGATAGCCAGCAATTGTGGACTTAGCACCTTATGATGAGATGGGCTACGTTAGGTTAGGTTGGGTTATGTCAGGTTTTGTTAGGATATCTTCGACTTTTGTGATGTACGCTGCTGCGCGGTGGACTTCTGCGATCTACTGTGCTCTAATATTTTCTGCTTGGCGCTGGCAAGGCCACCAATAGCGGTCGCGGCGCATTATGTTGAGTTATGCTTCGTTCGGTTAGGTTACGTTTGTTTGGGTTAGGTTTGTATGTCTTTGACCTTCTGCTTTACACTGTGCTTCTGTGGACTTTTGGATACTACTGTCCTCCACTATGTTCTTCTCGGCTCTGCGGAGGCCAGCAGTAGTGGTCGTGGCACGCTATATTGGGTTAGGTTACGTCCGACATTGTTACGATTGGTTAGGTTCGAATAGGATAGCTTCGACTTTTGTGCTGCATACTGTTATTTGGTTGTTCCCTGCCGTCCACTGCGCTTTAGCATGCTCTGCACGGCACTGCGGAGTCTAGCAATAGTGGTCTCGACATGTTATGCTGAGAAAGGGTACGTTTGGTTATTTTAAGTTAATTCAGGTCAGATTTGGATACCTTTAACCCTTTTGCTGTACACTCCAATGCCGCGGATATCTGAACTCTACTTTTCTTTAGTATATTCTGCTTGGCTCTGTGTAGGCCAGCAATGGTGTTCTCGACAGGTTACCTTGAGGTGGGCTACGTTCGTTTGTGTTATGTTAGTTTGTGTTAGGATTCTATAGCCTTGATTTACTGCTATACACCACCATTCGGGACATTCCTGCGCTTCACCTTCCTGTATTGGGTTCTGCTTGACTCCGAGGAGGTGTGCAATAGAGTTCTCGTCACTTATGTCTGGGTTTGGTTACATTTGTATACGTTACGTTTGCTTTGGTTAGGATAGGATAGCAAGGCCTTCTGTGCTTTGCACTGGTGTTCGGTGGATTTCTGCACTCTGCTGCGACCCAACATATCTTCCTTGACTCTGGCGAGGCCACCAATAGCGCCCTCAGCATGTTGTGTTGAGATAGGGTACGTTTGGTGAAGTCAGGTTGGGTTAAGTTGATTAAGTATACCTTTGACTTACGTGCTGTACACTGCTATTCGTTGTATTCCTGCGTTCTACTTTCCCCTACCATATTCCGCTTGGCCATGCGGATGCTAGCATCAGTGTTCTCGACACATTGCGTGGAGTTATGTTACATTTGGTTAGGCTGCGTTACGTATATTTCGGACAGGATAGCTTTGTCTTTCGTACCATACATTGTTATTCCGTGTATTTCTTCGCCCTAATGTGCTCTACTTTATCCTGCACGGACGTGTATAGGCCAGCAATTGTGCTCGCGGCACGTTATATTGAGATATGGTACGTTTGGCTACTTTAGGTCAGATCAGGTAAGGTATGGATATCTTTGACTTCCGTGCTGTACACTGCAATGCGGCGGATTTCTGCATTCTACTTTTCTATAGTATATTCTGCTTGGCTCTTCGGAAGCCAGCAATGGAGGTCTTCGCACGTTAGGTTGAGTTAAGTTACGTTTGATTATGTTAGGTTGTGCCAGTTTCGGTTGGGCTAACATTGACTTTTATGCTATACACTGTCATCCCATGGATTTCTGGGGTGGCCAGCGGTAGTGGTTGCGGCACGCCAGGTTGAGATATATTACGTTTGGTTATGCTACGGTTAGTTACGTTAGGATAGGGCAGCTCCGACTTCTATGCTACGCACTGCTATTCGGAGCATTTCTGCCCACTACTGTGCTCTAGTGTGTTCTGCTTGGACCTGGGTGGACAGCAATTGTGGTCTCGGCAACTTATGGTGAAATAGGCTACGTTTGGCATGGTTATTTATTTTTGGTTAGTTCTAGTAAGCTTTGACTCTTCTGCCACACACTGCAGTTCTATGGATTTCTTAGAACTACTCTCCACTAGTACGTTCTGCTCGGCTCTGGGATGACCCGCAATAGTGGCCACGGCAAGGTAGGTAGAGTTAGGTTGCGCCTGGCCATGTTTTCAGTTGGCAAGGTTAAGACAGGATAGATTTGACCTTTGTGCTACACACTACCTTCGGCGTATACCTGCGCTCCACTGTGCTCTAGTATATTCTGCTGGGCTAGGGGTAGGCCAGCAATAGTGGCCGCGGCACTTTATGTTTAGTTATGCTACGCTTGGTTAGGTTACGTTTGTTTTGGTTATGAAATGTTAGTTTTGTCTTTTCTGCTACACACTGCGGTTCTATGGATTTCTGAGCACTACACTACTCTGCTACGTTCTGCTCGGCTCTGGGTAGGCCAGCAATAGTGGCCGCGGCAAGTTAGGTAGGGTTATGGTGTGTTTGGGTATATTGCTGTTGGTTAAGTTAGGACAGTATAGCTCTGACGTTTCTGCTATACAGTGCCTTCGGTGGATATCTGCGCTCAACTGTGCTCTAGTTTGTTCCGCTTGGCAACGTGTAGGCCATCAATATTGTCCTCGGCACGTTGGATTGTGTTCGGTTACGTTCGGTTGTGTTACGTTTAGTTAGGGTATGATACGGTAGATTTGAGTTATGTGCTATACACTCGATTCTATGGATTTCTGCGCCCTAATCACCACGATTACGGTCTGTGTGTCGCTGGCGACTGCAGCAATAGAGGCCTCGTCATGCCCTGTATATTTATGTAATGTTTAGCATCGTTGGGATAGTGTAGCTTTGACTTCTGTGCTATACAACGCTTTTCGGTGGATTGCTGCGCTGTACTGCGCTCTATCTTATTCTGCTTGGCGTTGAAGAGTCCCGCAATGGCAGTCGTGGCGCGAAATGTTGTGCTAAGCCACGTTTGGTTTGGTTAGGTTTATTTACCTTCGGTCAGGATGGATTTGGCTATTGCGCTTGACACTGATATTCGGTAGATTTCTGCCTTCCACTATGCTCTAATATGTTCCGCTTTGCTCTGCGTATGACAGCAATAGAGACCTCTGATCGTTAAATTTAGCTATCCTTCGTTTGGTTAGACAGGGTTATGTCTGGTTAGGTTAGGGTACCTTCGACATTCTTCCAATACTCTCCTATCTGTTTACCTTCTGCGCTATACTTTGCTCTAGTGTCTTCTGCTTGGCTCTGTGGGTGCCTGCATTATTGGTCTCCACACATTCGGTTCAGTTAGGTCACGCTTTAAGATACTACATTAGGATAGATTAAGACAGGGTAGCTATGACTTTTGTTCAATACACTGCTGTTTGGTGGATTTCATCGCTCTACATTGCTGTACTATACTCTGCTCGTCTCTCGGGACGCCATCAATGGTGGTCTTTGCACGACAGGTTGAGGTAGGTTACGTTCGCTTATGTTACGTTTGGTAGGGTAGGAGAGGGTAGCTTTGACTTTTGTGCTATGCGTTCTATTCGGTGGACTTCTTCGCTTCAGAGTGCACTAATTCATTCTTCCTGGCTCTGGGGAGGCCAGCAATGGTAGTCTCGGCTCTTTAGTTTTAGTCAGTCTACGTTTTGTTAAGTTAGGTATGCGCAGGTAGGGTAAGAGTACCTTGGACGTTTGCCCTATTCGCTGCTACTTGTTGGCTTCCTGCGCGTACCGTGCTCTAGTGTATTCTGATTGGCCCTGGGGTTTCCAGCAATAGTGTCGTGGGCAAGTTACGTCGAGTTAGGCTACGATTAGTTTGGTTATGTTAGGTCAGACTTGGTCAGGGTATATTTGACTCTCGTGCATTACGCTGCTTATCGGCGGGCTTCCACTCTCCACATTGCTCTAATATTGCTGGCCCCCACAGAGCCAAGAAGGGCATATCAGAGGAGAGCAGAGCGCAGAATTCCACCGAATACCAGATTATAGCACAAAAGCCAAATCTATTGTGAATTATCCCGACCAATGGCAACATAACGAAACGCAATTTCACTCAACCTAACGTGAAGCAAGCAATATTGCTCATCTCACCAGAGCCAAGCAGATAATATTAGAGGAGAGCAGAGCTCAGAAATCTATACAATATCAGCGTACAGCACAAAAGTCAAAGCTACCCTAACCTAACCCAACCAAACCTAACCGAACCAAACATAACATTGCTCAACACAACGTGCCGCGACCAGTATATCTGGGCTCCACAGAGACAAGCAGAACACACTGGAGGAAGGCAGAGCATAGAAATCCATAGATTGGTAGCGTACAGCTTAAAAATCAAAGCTAGCGTAGCACAACCCAAACAAACCTAACCTAACCAAGCGTAACATAACTCTAACTATCGAGCCGCGACCACTGTTACTGGCCTCCAAATGGCCTAGCAGAATATATTAGAGTAGAGTGGCGCGCCGAAACCCATATATTGGCAGTGTTTAGCGGAAAAGTAGAAGCTAACCACACACACCCAAGATAACCTAGCCTATTCAAACGTAATCTCACTCGAACTGTCGTTCCGAGCCCACAGTGTCTAGCCCCCCGAGAGCGAAGCAGAATATGCCAGATCAATTTAGAACGCTGAAACCGACCGAACAGCCACGTATAGCATTAAAGCCAAAGCTACCCATACCAAACATATGCTCACCTAGCATAACCATACGTAACATAACTCAACCTAGCGTACCGCGACCACTATTGGTTGCCTCCACAGAGCCAAGCAGAGAATATCATAGGAGAGCAGATGGTAGGAATCCGTAGATTAACAGTGTATTGCGGAAAAGTCGAAGTTATGCTACCCAAACCCCAACCAACCTAGCCTAAACGAAAGTAACGTAGCACAATCTAATGCGCCGCGACCACTATTGCTGCCGTCCCCAGACAGATGCTGAACATGATATAAAAGAGTAGAGCGCAGAAATCCATAGAATAACAGGGTGTAGCAGAAGTGTCATATCCATGCTAAGCAAACCTATCTTAACCTAACCAAAACAAACGTAACATGACACAGCCTAGTGTGCCGCGAACAGTATTGCTGGTGTCCACACAGACATGCAGAATATGATACAGCACAGTGGAGAGCGGAAATCCACAAATAGCAGCGTGCAGCACGTAACTCATGGCTATCCTAACCAAACACATCCCTAACTTAACCTAACGAGACGTAACGTAGCTAATCCATACGTGTAGCTGCCAGTATTGCTGGCATCGCCGCAGCGAAGCAGATCATATTAGAGGAAAGCAGAGCGCAGAAGCCCATGGAATAGTAGTTTATAGCAGTGAAGTTACTGCTACGATAGCCTCACCAAGCCGACATATACTTTCTGATCGTGACATATCTAAACGTAATGTGCCTCGCCCAGTATTGTTGGTGACTTCAGGCTCATGCTGAATACGATAGAGGACAGTAGAGCGCAGAAGTCCATAGAATAGCAGTTTATAGCACAAAAGTCATATCTGTTCTAACCAAACATAAACTAACTTTACCTGACCAGACGTAACATAGCACTACCTTACGTGCCGCGAGCACTATTTCTTACCACCACGTAGCAGAGCAGATCATAACAGAGGAGTTAAGAGCGCAGATGTCCATATATTAGCATTGTATTGCAGACAAGTTAAAGCTACCGAAACCAAACCCTAACTAACCTGACCAAACGAAACGTAACATACCGCAATCTATCGTGCCGAGACCATTGCCGCTGGCCCCCCAGAGCCAAGCAAAGCATACTGGTGCAATGTGGAGCGCAGGGTTCGTCCGAACAGCAGTGTATAGCACAGGAGTCAAAGCTACGCTAACCAAACATACCGTAACCTGACATAACAGATCGTACCATAACGCAGCATAACGTGCCACGACGTCTATTGCTGGCGTCCACACAGACATGCAGGATATGAAGGAGCACCGTAGAGCGCAGAGACCGATAGAATAGTAATGTGCAGCACAACAGACAAGGCCACCCTCACATAACCCAAAGTGTCTTAGCCTAATCGAACACATCGTAACTCAATCTAACTTGCCGAGAACAAAATTACTGGCCTACCCAGATCAAAGCAGTTTACGCTAGAGCACTGTAGGGCGCATAAATCCACCGATCAGAAGCGTATTGCACAGAAGACGAAGCTATCCTCTCCTAACCTAATAGAACGTGGCGTATCCAAACGTAGCCTGGCTAATTATAACGTGCCGAGAGCAATATCTCTGGCCTGTCCAGTGACAAGCAGATCATAATAGAGCAGAGTAGATCGCAGAAGTCCACCGAATAGGAGTGTATAGCACATACTGCAAAGCTATTCTCTCCGACTGTAACGAATTGTAACACACACGAAAGCAACATATCTCAATATAACGTGCAGCGAGCACTATTGCTGGCCTCCACAGTGTCATGCAGAATATAGCAGAGCAATGTAGAGCGCAGAAATGAAGCGAATAGCAGTGTATATCACAAAAGTCGACGCCACCCTCTACGAAACCGTACATACGTAATATTACCAAACGTAACCTAACATACCCTAACCCAATACCGTAACCTAACATGCTCGTGACCACTACTGCTGGATTCCGCACAGCCAAGTAGAATATACCATAGCACAGCACAGACAGGAGGCCGCCAAATAGCAGCGAATAGCACAGACGTCAAGAATATCCTAACCTAACCTAACCAAACGTAGGCTATCTGAGCCTAACGAGACGGGACCACCATTGCTAGCCTTCCGAGTGAGAAGCAGAACGTACCAGAGCACAGTAGAGCGCAGAAACCCACTTAATAGCAGTGTATACCACGAAAGTCAAAGCTATGCTCCCTTACACAAACCTAACATGACCAGAACGAAGGATGCATAACTCAAACCTTCGAGCCACGGGCACTATTGTTGGCATCCCCAGAGTCGAGCAGAGCATACTGTAGCACCGTAGCGCGCATAAATGCAACGAACAGCGGTTTATAGCACAAAGGTCTAAGCTGTTCTAGCCTAACATACCCAAACATGGCATAGCATGTGGTAACATAACTAAACATAGCGTGAACAGACCACTATCACTGACTTCCACAGAGGCAGTTAGAATGTACCAGAGCGCAATAGAGCGCAGAAATATGCTGCACTGCAGTGTAAAGCACAAAAGTCAATGATATACAAACATAACCTGTCCTATACTGATATATACGAACGTAGCCTAACTCAATATAACGCGCAGATACAACTATTGCTGTCGTTCCCACAGCCAAGCTGAGCATATTAAAGCACAGTAGAGTGCTGAAATCCGCGCGACGGCGTAGTATAGAACAGGAGTGGAAGCTATGATGTCCTAACAAATCACAACCTAACGTGAGGTGACCACCATTTCTGGACTCCCCAGAGCCAAGCAGAGCATACTATAGCACCGTAGAGCGCAGAAATCCGACGAACAGCAGTGTGTTGCACAAAAGTCAAAGATATCCTCTCCGAACCTATCTAATCGTAGCATAACCAAACATAGCCTAACCATACCCAACGCGCCGCGATCACTATTGTAGACATCCCGGAGGCCAGCAGAACATACGAGAGGAGAGTAGTGCTCGGAAATCCTTAGAAACGCATTGTATAGCAGAAAAGTCGAACCTACATGAACCCAACGCAAACAAACACAACATAACCAAACGCAGGCTAACTCAAAGTAACGAGCAGCGACAACTATAGCTGTCCTCGCCAGGGAGGAGCAGAATGCGGTGGGGCACAGTAGAGCGCAGAAGTCCACCGCTTTGCATTGTATAACATAAAAGTGGTATCTAACGTATCCTAACGTAACCATCCGCCACTTAACCAGAACTAGCACAGCTAAAACCTACGTGCTGAGAGCACTATTGTTGACCGCGTAACTGACAAGCGGAATATAGTACAGCACCCAGATACCCTAACCGAACATACCGGACAGCGACAACTACTGTTGGCCTACACAGGGCCAAGCGGATCATAGAGGAGCACTGTAGAGCGCAGGAATACACCGAATAACAGTGTATGGCACGAAAGTCGAAGTCATCATCTCCGACATATACCTAACAGAACCTAACCGATTGTAACATAACTCAACACAACGTGTCGAGACTGCTGTTGCTGGCATCCCCGGGTCAAAGCGGAACGTAGCAGAGCAAAGTGGAGCGGAGGAAGAAAACGTATAACAGTGTATAGCACGAAAGTCAATGCTTCACGTACCGAACATAACCTAACCTAACGTAACCAAAGGTAACCTGACTGCACCTGACGTGCGGCGGCCACTATTTTTGGCCTCCCCAGTGCCATGCAGGACGCCGTAGGGGGAGCAGTGCTCAGAAATCCATAGAACTGCAGTGTGTAGCTGGAAGGTCAAAGCTATACAGCCATATACCAAACTAAAGTCACCCACCCGAACGTAGCATAACTCAACATAACGTGCCGCGAACACTATTGCTGGCCTAGACAGGGTCAAGCAGAATACAGTAGTGGACAGTATAGTGCATGAATCGACCAAATAACAGTGTATAGTGTGACAGCCATAGCTATCCTATCCGAAAATAACAGAACCTAGCCTAGCCAATCGTAACATAACTCAACTTATGGTGCCGAGACAATCACTGCTCGCCACTCCAGAGCCAAGCAGAGTATACTGGTGCACAATAGAGCGCGCAAAGCCGCCTCATTTCTGCGTACAGCACGAGAGCCAAGGATTTCTGAACCTGACCTCCACCAACCTAAACTAACCAAACGTAGCCTATCTCAACATAAGGGGCCGAGACAACCCCTGCTGGCCTCCCATGTCAAGGCAGAGTATACTAAAGCACAGTAGAGCGCAGAAATGCTCCGAATAGCAGCGTGCAGCGCAGAATTCAAAGCTATCCTGTCCTACCATTACTTACCGTAACATAGCCGAACATAACCTAACGCAAACTAACTTGCCGCGACCACAATTGCTGGCTACACCAGAGCCGACCACACATATTAGAGAAGAGCAGAGCGCAGAAATACGCGGGATCGCAGTGTATAGCGCAGAGGTCATAGCTATCCTATCCTATCATATGCAAGCTTAACGAGACCTAGCGTAACATAACCCAGCATAACGTCCCGCGACCAATATTGCTGGCCTGCCCAGGGTCGAGCAGCATCTAGTAGAGCGGAGTAGAGCGCTGAAATACACCGAATGACAATATGCGGCACGAAGGTCGAAGCTATCCTCTCCTAAAGTAACCGAACGTAACGTAACCGAATGTAACCGAACTCAATCTAACATGCCGCGACCACTACTGCTAGCCGCACCAGAGCCGAGAAGAACGTAGTAGAGGAGAGTAGTAATCAGAAATCCATAGAATCGCAGTTTACATCAGAAAAGTTAATGATATCCAAACTTAACCAAAACAATCACAACTTAAGCGAATGTAGCCTAACTCAACATAACGTGTCGCGACCGCTATCACTGGCCCCTCCGGGCTGATGCTGAGCATAGCAGGGCACAGTGGGGCGCAGGGATCCACCGAATAACTTTTTATAGCACGTAAGTCAGAGCTATCCGAACTCAGCCAAGCATAACATAACTTAGCAAGACCAAACCTATATCAACCTAACGTGCAGAGACCACTATTGCTGGCCCCCTCAGAGCATAGCAGAACATACTAGAGCACAGTAGAACGCAGATATGCAGAGAATCAGTCTATTGCACAAAAGTCAAAGATATCCTAACCTTACCCAATCAAACTTAACATAACCGCACGTAACATAACCGAACCTTACGCGCCGCGGCCACAATTTCTGGCCTCCCCGGTTACAATGAATGAATCTCAGTGTATAGCAGAAAAGTAAGTGCTATCCGAATTTAACTAAGGCTCACATAATCTAGCCAAGCGTATCATATCCCAGCCCAATCTACCGAGACCACCATTACTGGCTTCCCCATAGCGAAGCAGAACATACTCGAGCTCAGCAGAGTGCAGAAGTCCGCAGCGTTGAAGTGCAAAGCAGAAAGGTAGAAGATATCCTAACGCTCCCTGACCTAACCTAACGTGACCAGGCGTAAGCAATCCAAACCCTACGTGCCTAGCCATCTATTGCTGGACTCACCATCGCCAAGCAGTGCATATTTTGGTGAGTAGAGCTCAGAGGTCCACACAATGGCAGAGTATAGCTCGAGATTCAAAGATATCGTAGCCGAACGCAGACAGAGGTAAGATAAACAAGCGTAACCTAACACGACATAACCTCGCCGCGGCCACTGTTTCTTGAATTTCCAGAGCAAGGCAGAAAATATTAGTTCTCAGTAGGGCGCAGAAGTCCGCCTAGTAGCAGTGTGCAGCACAAGAGTCAAAGTATCCTGGCCAAACATAACCGAACAAAATGAAGCCAAACGACACCTAACACTACCTAACGTGCCATGACCACTGTTGCTGACCTCCCCTGAACAAAGCAGAATATACTGAAGCACATGAGAGCGCAGAAGTTCGCCGCACTGAAGTGCAAAGCACAAAAGTCAAAGATATCCTAACCTAACCTGACATAACCTAACTTAGCCGAACGAAGCCAAACGCAGTCTGTCATACCGAGTCCACCATTGCCGGCATCCACAGCGCCAAGCAGAGCATATTATAGGGAGGCACAATGCAGGAATCCACCGAAAAGCATTATATAGCACAGAAGTCAAAGTTATCCTAACATAACCTCTCCAAACCTAGCCTAACCGAACGTAGCCTAACTGAACATAACTTGCCGAGAATAATATTGCTGGCATCCCAAGAGCCAAGCAGAGCGTGTTTGAGCAATGTAGAGACAAAAAATGCACCGAACAATGGTGTATAGCATAGAAGTCACTGCGTTCCTATCCTAACATAACCAATCCTAGCATAAGCAGGAGTAACGTAACCCAACGTGACGTTGCACGAAAGCCATTGCTGGCCTCCCCAGAGTTAAGTAGGGTATTGGAGAGCTACGAGGAGCAGAGAAATCCACCGAGTAGCAATGTATAGCACATAGCCAAAGCTATCCTATCCAACCATAACCAAAACTAACCCAGCCAAACGTAACGTAACTCAACCTAACGCGCCGTGAGCATTATTCCTGGCGTCCACAGAGATAAGCAGAGTGCGGTAGCGCACAGAAGAGCGCAGAAGTCCATAGAATGGCATTCTGTATCTCAAAAGTCAGTGATATCCTAACCTAACACAACGTAACCAAACGTAACCCAGCTTAATCTACTTCAACCAAACATGCCACGACCGATATTGCTCGTCTCGCAAGATGCAAGCAGATGCTAGTAGGGCAATTCTGGGCACAGACATCGACCGAATATCAGTGAACAGCACAAGAGTCAGAGATACCCTATCCTAACCTGGCCTAACCCTATGCAACCAAACGAAGGATTACTAAACGAAACGAGCCAAGACCTCCTTCGGTGGTCTCCCAAGTGCCAAGCAGGGCATATTAGAGGAGCGCAGAGCGCAGAGGTCCATGGAAAGGCAGTGTACAGCACGAAACCCAAAGACATCCTAACCAAACCCAAAGATATCTTACCTAAGCTATCGTAACCTAACCCATCACAACACGCAGCGTCCACAATTTATGGCATTCCCAGATCAAAGCAGGGAATAATTGTTCGCAGTAGAGCGCAGAAGTCCAACGAGTAGTAGTGTATAGCATAGGAGTCGAGGCTATCCTGTCCTAACCTATCCAAACGTGACCTAACCAAACTCAGCGTAAATCAAACATAACTACCGAGAACACTGTTGCCGACAGCCCCCCCCCCCCCCCCCCC
>NW_016908418.1:1035529-1074107 GCF_001483705.2 Eufriesea mexicana
CCCCCCCCCCCCTCCCCAGCGACTGGCGTATCGTATTAGTGCACAGTAGAGCGCAGAAATCCGACGAACAGAAGTGTATAGTGCATATGACAAGGCTATCCTCTCCTAGCCAACCAAAGCGTAGCGTAACCGCACGATACGCAACTACTCCTAACGTGCCGAGGCCACAATTGCTGCCCTCCTCAGAGCCAAACTGAACATATTAGGAGAGAGTAGAGCGCAGAAGTCCATAGAATCGCAGTGCATAGCACAACGGTCGAAGCTACCCTATTCTAAGATAACCAAACGTAACAAAACCGAACGTACCTTAACTAAAGCGAGCGTGCCGATAGCACTATTGCATGTATCTACAGAGCCAAGCTGAATATACTAGAGCACAGTAGAGCACAGGAAACCACCAAATAGCAGTCTAGAGCACAGATTTCGTAGACATCCTATCCTAACATGACCTAACCTATTCTAACCAAACGTAGAATAACTATACCTAACGAGCCGAGACCTGTATTGCTTCCCTACTCATGGCCTAGCAGTACATACTAGAGCACAGTAGGGCGCAGGAATCCACCGAATTGCTGTGTATAGCGCAAAAGTCGAAGCCTAGCAGTGCAAATATAACCGAACGTAGCGTACCAAGCGTAGCATAGCGTATCCTAACGTGCCGAGACCACTACAGCTGCCCTCACCAGAGACAAGCAGAACAAATTAAAGCAACGTAGAGCGCACAAATCCACAGAAAGGCGGTTTATAGCAAAAAGGTCAACACTATCCTGTCCTAAGCTAACCGACAGTAACATAGCCGTACGTAATGTATCCCAACCTAACTTGCCGAGACCACTATTGCTGGCCGCCCCGGAATAGAGCAGATTATAGCGGAGCACAGTAGAGCCAGAAATCCACCGAATAGCAGTGTATACCACGAAAGTCAAAGCTATCAAAGCCCTGCCCATGCTAGCATAACCCAACTAAACGTAGCCTAAATCAGCCTAACGTGCCGATACCAAAATGGCTGGCATCCCCAGAGACAATCAGGGCAAACACGAGCACAGTGTTTCGCAGAAATTCTCCGAACAGCTGTGCGCAGCAAAATAGTGAAAGTTATCCTAGCCAAACTTAGCTCACCCTTACCTAACCGAACGTAACCTGTCTGATTATAACCTGCAGAGACCACTATTGCTGGCCTTCACAGTGCCAAGCTGAACACGTTGGAGTACTGTAGAGCGCTGAAACGAGCAGAATAGCGGTGTATAGCACACTATTCAAAGCTATCGACTCCTAACCTGACTAAACGTTGCATAACCAAACGTAACGTAACCCATCAATGGGTGCCACAACCACTATTGCTGGCCTCACGAAAGCCAAGCAGAGTGTAGCGGACCTATGCAGGACGCTGAGATCGACCGAATAGCATTGTATAGCACAAAAGTCAAAGCTATCCCAACAAATCCTAACCACAACCTAGCTTAACCAAACTGAACATAACTCAACCCATCTTGCCGCGGCCGCTTTTCCTGACGTCCACGGACACAAGCAGATTGTGGTAACGCACAGCAGGGCGCAGAGTTCCATAAAATATCCGTGTGTAGCACAACAGTCGAAGGTAACCTAACCTAACGCAACGTAACCTAACCCAGCCGAATATATCCTAGCACAATCGGAATTGCCGCTACCACCATTGCTGGCCTCCAGAAAGTCGAGCAGAGTATAGCAGACCAAAGTAGAGCACAGAAATCCACCGAGTAACAGTTCACAACAAGAAAGTCAAATTTATCCGAACGTAACCAAAACTAGCGTAACCTAACCAAACGTAGCATAACCCGAACTAACGTGCAGAGGCATCTATTACAGGCATCCCCGTAGCCAAGCGGAGCATATTAGAGCATTATAGAGAGCCGAAATCCGCCAAATCGCTGTGTATAGCATAAAAGTCATAGCTCACCGGTTCTAACCTAACATAACATAACGTAACATAACGTTATACGTATCATACAAAGTGCCGAGACCACAGTTTCTGGCCTCCCCAGAGGTAAGCAGAACACACTAGAGCATAGCAGAACGCAGAATTCTACAGAACAACAATCTATACCACGGAAGTCAAAGCAATCCTTACCCAACCAAAGCCAGCATAACCTAACCAAACGTAGAGAGACTCAACCTAACGTGCCGAGACCGCTATTGCTGGTCTCCCCAGAGTGGGGCAGAGGACAGTAGAGCAATGCAGAGCGCAGAAAGCCAACAAACAGCAGTGTGTAGCACAACAGTCTAGGATATCATAACCTAACCTGTCCGAAACTAACCTAATCAATCGTAGAATAACTACCCGGAACGAGCCGAGAACTCTACTGCTGGCCTTCCCAGAGCCAAGCTGAACATATCAGAGAAGAGTAGAGCGCAGGAATCCACGGAACAGCATTATATAACACAAAAGTAGAAGCCATCATAGCCAAACATAGCCAAACGTAACCTAGCCAGTCATAGCACAACTCAAACTAACGTGCCGAGGGCATTTCTCCAGGCGTACACAAAGGCAAACGGATTGCGGTAGCGCACAGTATAGCGCAGAAGTGCATAGAATAGCAGCGTGTATCACAAAAGTCAGTGCTATCCTAACCTAACACAACGAAACCCAACACAACCAATCGTAATCTAACACAACCTATCGTGCAGCGGCCACTATTGCTGGCCTAACGAGAGTCGAGCAGAGTATAGTGGAGCATTCCAGAGCGCAGAAATCCACCTAATTTCAGTGTATAGCACAAAAGTCAAGGCTGCCCTATCAAAACATAGCCGAACGTAACATAACCGAATGCAACATGACTCAGACCAACGTACCGAGGCCAATACTGCAGGCATCCACATAGCCAAGCAGAGTGTGCTAGAGCACAGCAGTGCGCAGAAATCCACCGAATAGCAGTGCATATCACAGAAGTCAAAGCTATCCTCTCCTGACCGAACCAAACGCAAGGTAGCTCAGGGTAACGTGACGAGACCAATACTGCTGTCCTCCCCAGAGCCAAGAAAAATATACTAGGTCACAGTAGGGAGCAGAAGCTCTAGGAATGGCACTGCTCAGCACGAAAGTCAAAGCCATGGTAACAAAACCTAACCAAACCTGACCTACCAAATCGTTACCTGCCCCAACCTGCTGTGCCACGACCGAAAATTGATGGTCTCCCCAGATTCGAATGGAGTATAGTAGTGCAACGAACAGCTCGAATATCCTCCGAAAAGCAGTGTATAGCACAGAAGTCAGAGACATTCTAACCAAACTTAGCCTAGCCTACCCTATGCAAAGGTAACCTTATCCAACAGAACGTGCCGCGACCACCATTGCTTCTCTCCCCATAGACAGGCAGATGCTAGTACAGGAATGCAGAGCGCAGATGTCGACGGAATAGTGGTGTATAGCACAAAAGTCAAAGCTGCCCTAGCCTAACAAAACGTATCCTAATAAGGCCGAACGTAACCTGACCCTACATAACATGCCGCTACTACTATCTCTGTGCCACCCGAGAGCGGGACAGAACATAGTAGTGCAATGTCGAGGGCAGAAATCCACCGACTAGCAGCGTATACCACGGAAGTCAAATCTATCCATACCCAACCAAATTTAAAGTAACGTAGACGAACGTAACGTTACTCAAGCTTTGTGCCAAGATCACTATTACTGGCATCGACAGGGTCGAGCGGAGTATGGTAGAGCAACGCAGAGCGTAGAAATCCGCGGAATGGCAGTATATAGCACAAAAGGGGATGCTCTCCTATCTTACCACATCCAAACGTAGTATAACAAAACGCAGCCTAACTTAACCTAACGAGCCGAGACAACAACTGCTGGTATCCCCAGGTCCAAGCAGAACATATTACAGCAGAGTAGAGTTCAAGAATCCACCGAATGGCACTATAACACAAAAGTCAGTGCCATCCTTACGAAACGCAACCTTCTTTTCCTTCACGTGAGGGCAATCTTCCAAGGATACCAGGCCACATTACGGGGGGGGGGGCGCGGTTATGTGAGATTTTTACCCACTAAACCCCCACGATGTCCAGCCCCTCACATTTCGGTGCGACATGGCTATCGCGGCGACGCAATTGCCAGGACGTCCCCCCCCCCGCCCGACGCAACCGCAGTTCTCACCCGGCGCGACGGGAAATCGCACGCGAAACGTCCATGCTCATGCGCGCGAGACGGGTTGATTGCAGGCACACTCAGCACGCATACCACCGCACCGCAACTCACGCACGTGCTGCGGATGCCGCGCAACCATCACGCGGTGCAGCGCTCCCGGACCACCGTCTCGCGACCAGACGGGTTCCCACTCTCCAGCCGGTGGTCAGACTGACCTAGGTTACAACGGGCGAGGGAGACGCCCTCCCCGGCCGTATGTACATGGTCGCTCGTGAGGGCGGAGGTCTAACGCATTCACATACCCGGCAGTGCGCGCGGAGACCGCCCCACGCGCGAGAAGCACGCGCTACGATCGCGGGCTCCCTCCGCGGCCTCCTTCTGTAACATAACCGCCTCGCAGGAGGATGCCACCGCACGCCATCCACCTAAGCTCTCCGTTATCCGTACCACGACGACGGAGAGTGAAATATTCCGACCCACCACGCGACAAAGTACCCGGCGCTCGCTAGCCCACGCCGGACATTCCTCCAGAGTGTGCTGCGCCGTGTCCCGCCCTTCCCCGCTGTGATGATACCGCGTCTCACGTTCCCACCCGATACGACTCTGGTACTCCCCGATGCACCCGTGCCCGTATAGCACCTGTGTCAGCGGAAAGTGTGTCGGATGCCGCTGCGCCCCCATGCATCCAGCACGGGGAGCACAGCCTCGAACGCCTGTTGCCGCCGTCTGCTCGGCTTCCACAGACGAGCTTGCCAGGCGGTCATCACGGACTGTCGGTTCCTTCGCCTCAACCAAACGGTCCCTTCTTCAGGAGCACCGCCGCCGCCAGCCTGTAGGATTCCGTAGTTACAGGCCTCCCCCACCGCTTGCAGTTCGAATCGCGGAGCACCCGCCTGGACCATCGCTGCCACATGGGATATCGTGCGGTAACCGCACACGACCGTAAACGCCATCCTGCGAGCGACTCGCCGGAGAATCGCCAGAATGCGCGGACTAGCGATCAGATCGTTAATCCCTATCTGAGCCCCGTAAAGTTCCACCGAGAGAAAGACTCCCGTGTAGATGCGGCGCACCCTCCCGTCTGGCCCACCCAGGTTGGGTTGCGGGCGACACAGCGCCCCCGCCATACCTTACAGGCGTGGCTCCAGCGCGAGAAAATGCTCGTCGAAGCTCCAGCGGCTATCGAGGACGAGACCGAGATATTTCATTCGGTCCCGTACCTCGACCACACCAAACGTAACCTAACCTAACCCAACCGAACGTAACCAAGCTCAAATTATCACGCCACGACAGCTATTGCTTGTCTCTCCAGTGTCGAGTAGATTATAGTAGGGCAACGTGGAGGGCAGCAGTCCACCGAATAACAGTGTATAGCGTAAAAGTCAAAGCCATCCTATCTTATCCTATCCAAGCCTAACCCAGCCAAACGAAAGATGACACAACCTGATGTGCCGAAAGCACTATTACCGGCCTCCCCAGCGCGAAGCGGAGTATATTTGCGGAGAGCAGAGCGAACAGGCACATAGAATGGCAGTGTACAGCACGAAAGTCTAAGATATTCTAACCTAACCCGAACAAACGTAACATAACGAAACGTAACCTAACTCATCGTAAAGCGCCGCGGCAACCATTTCCGGCATTCCCAGATCAAAGCAGGGAATATTATATCGCTGTAGGGAGCGAAGATCCACCGAATAGCAGTGTACAGATCAAAAGTCTGAGTTATCGTGGCCAAAGGTAAACAAGTCTTACCTAGCCGAACGTAACATAAGTCGACCTAACGTGCCTCGACCACTATTGCTGGCCTCTAGAGGGTCGAGCAGAGTATAGTAGAGCTGCCTAGAGCGCACAAATCCACCGAATGTCTGTGTACAGAACAAAAGTAAGAGATATCATCTGCAAACCTAACCAAACGTAACACAAACGAACGTTACATAACAGAAGGTAACATGCCGAGACCACTGCTGCCGCCTTGCCTAAGCCAAGCAGAGCATATTAGAGCGCGGCATAGCGCAGAAGCTCACCCAATTGCAGTGTATAGCACAAAAGTCAAAGCTATCCTGACCTCTCCAAACCTTACCCAACCAAACGTGCCATAACTCAACCTAACGTTCCGCCACCACCATTCCTGGCATCACCAGAGACAAGCAGGTTGCGATAGCGCACAGTAAAGCACCGAAGTCCATAGAATTGCAGTGTGCAGCACAGAAGTCGAAATTGTCCCAGCCTAACCCAAAGAAACCTAACTTAATCAAACGAAACTTAACTCAGCCTAACGTGCCGCGTACTATATTGCTGGCAACACCAGAGACATGCGGAACATATTAGAAGAGAGCAGGGCGCAGAAATGCGAATTATCCCAGTGAGCAGAAGAAGAGCCAAAGATATCGAAGCCTAACACAATCCAACGTAGCCTAAGCTAACGTAGACAAGCACACCTTAAGGTGCCGCGAGCACTATTGCTGGAATCCCGAGCGTCAAGAAGGGTATAGTGTAGCAGTGTACAGCGCAAAAATCCATTGAATGGCAGCGTACTGCACAAAAGTCAAAGCTATCCTGTCCCGACCTAACAAAATGTAGCTAAACCGAACGTAACCTGACTCATCCTAACGTGCCGAGACCACTATTTCTGCCGTCCTCAGAGTAAAGCAGAACGTATTAGAGGAGATTAGAGCGCGTAAATTTGTATAGTTGCAGTGCATGGCACAGTAGTCGAAGCTACCCTATCCTAACATAGAAGAACGTAACGTAACCGAGCGTAGCCTGCCTCTTCTTAACGTGCCGAGGAAACTATTGCTTGCCCCTACAGCTCCATGCAGAATATACAAGGGTAAAGTTGACCGCAGTAATTCGCCGCATTGCAGAGTATAGCCAAATGTCGAAGATGCCCTAACATAATCTTACCGAACGTAACAGAACCAAGCGTAGCATAGCCCAACCTATCGTGCCTCGATTACTATTGCTGGACTCCCCGTTGCCACGCCGATCATATTAGAGGAGAGCAGAGCGCAGAAGTCCATTAAATGGCAGTGTATAGCACAAAAGTCAAAGATATCCTTACCGAACCCAAACAAACCTGACCTAGCCAAAAGTAACCTAACGAAACATAAAGCGACATGACTACTATTGCTGGCCTCCCCAGAGACGAGCAGGGTACAGTAGAGCACAGTAGAGCGAACAAAGCCACCAAATAGCGATGTACAGCTCGAAAGCCAGAGACACCCTGACCTAAGCAGGCCTAACCTGACCTAACCAAACATTGAATAACTAAACCTAAAGTGCCGCGAACACTATTGCCAGACTCCCCACAGGCAAGCAGGGCATACTAGATCACAGCATAGCGCAGAAATCCACGGCATAGCGCAGAAATCCACGGCATAGCAATCTATAACACCAAAGTCAAAGCTACCCTATATTAACCTAACCAACCGTAACATAAGCGGACGTATCGTAACACAAACTGACGTGCCACGACTGCTATTGCTGGTCTCAGGAGATCTAAGCAGATCATAGGAGAGCGACGTAGAGCACAGAAAGAGTCCGAAAAGATGTGTACGACGCAAAAGTCAAAGCTATGCTATCCTAACACATCGTACCCAAACCAAACCGAACGCAATCTAACGAAACATAACGTGGGGCGACCACTATTCCTGGCCTCTCGACAGTCGAACAGAGCATGGTGGAGCTATGTAGAGCGCAGAAATCTACCGAATAGCAGTGCATATCGCAAGAGCCTAAGCTATCCCATCCTATCCTAACCAAATGTAACATGATCGAACGTTATCCATCTCAACCTAACGTGCCGAGACCACTGTCTCTGGTCTCCCCAGAGCCCAGCAGAACATAGTAGAGGACAGTAGAGCGCAGAAACCAGCCGAAAACTTTCTATACCACGAAACCCGAAGCAATCCATACCTAACCAAAAACTATCGTGACCTAACCGAACGAAGCCTGACTCAAGCAAACGTGCCGAGAAAACAATTGCTGGACACCCCGGAGTCGAGCGGAGAACAGTAGAGCAATGTAGAGCGTATAAATCCTGCGAATAGCTGTGTATAGCATAAAAGTCAAGGCTATCCTGTCTAAAGCTAACCAATCGCAACATAAGCAGACGTAACGTAACACAACCTGACGTGCCACGAAAGCCGTTGCTGGTCTCACGAGAGCTGAGCGGGGTACAGCAGAGCAATGTAGGACGATGGAATCTTCCGAATAGCAGTGTATAGAAAAAAAGGAAGGGACATCCCAATCTAACCTGACAAAACATGGACTAAGCAAACGTAACCAATACCAACCTAACGCACCTGGCCCACAATTAAAGGCCTCTCCAACGCTAAACAGTGCACATTAGAGGTTAGTAGAGTGCAGGGGTCCATGGAATGGCAGTGAATAGCATGAAAGTCAGACATATCCAAACCAAACCCAAACATACCTTGTCTAGCCCATAGTAACCTAACACAACACAACGTGCCATACCACTATTGCTCTGATCCCTAGAGTCGAGCATAGTATAGTAGAGCAATCTAGAGCGCAGAAGCCCCGCCGAAAAACAGTCTATAGCACGAAAGCCAAAGCAACCCAAACCTAACCCAAACAAACATTACCTCACGGAACGCAGCCTAACTCAAACAAAGGTGCCGGGATCACTATTACTGGACTCCCCGGAGTCGAACGGAGAACAGTAGAGCAATGTTGAGCGTATAAATCCTCCGAATAGCGGAGTATAGCACGAAGGCCGAAGCCACCCTTTCCAAACTTAACCAATCGTAACGTCACTAAACGTATCCTAGCGCAACCTATCGCTCCAGGTCCGCTATTGATGGTCGCCCCAGAGACGAGCGGAGTATATTAGAGCAATGAAAGACGCAGAAATCCTCCGAATAGTAGTGTATAGCACTAAAGTCGAAGTTATCATGAACAAACATAACCAATCCTAACAAATCCAACCGTAACTAATCTCAAACTATCGTGCCGAGGACACACCTGCTGGCCTCCCCAGAGCCAAGCAGAACATGCTAACTGAACAAACATAACCAATCCTAACAAATCCAACCGTACCCAATCTCAAACTATCGTGCCGAGGACACACCTGCTGGCCTCCCCAGAGCCAAGCAGAACATGCTACGGCACAGCAGAGCGCAGTGATTCACCGCAATGCAGTGCGTGGCGCAAAAGTCAAAGATGTCCTAATCTAACCTCTACTAACCTAGCCAAGCGATGCGTAACGTAGCTACCCATAACGTGCCGAGAATATTATTTCCGGCCTCGCCAGAGACAGTAGGGCAAATTAGAGAAATGTAGGACGCCGATGTCCACCGAATATCGGTGTGTAGCATAAAAGCCAGAGCTACCCAATCCTAACCTTACCAAACGGAACATAATGAAACGTTACATATCTCAACCTAACGTGCCGGTAACACTATTGCTGGCCTCCACAGAGACAAGCAAAACATATTAGAGCACAGTGGAGCGCAGAAATCCAACGAATAGCAGTGCATAGCACAAAAGTTGAAGCTGCCCTTTCCTGACTTACCCAATCGTGATATAACCGAACGTAACCTAACTATAAGTAACGTGCCGAAACCAATATTGCTGGTATGGCCAGCGACATGCGGAGCATACTATAGCACAGCAGGGCGCAGAAATCCGCCGCATTGAAGTGTAAAGCTGGAATGCAGAAGAAATGTCAGCCTAACCTGACCTACCCTAGCGCAACCAAACGAAACCCATCCCAACCTAACGTGTCTAGCACACTATTGCTGGCCTCCCCGTCGCCAAGCAGGCCATGCTGTAGGAGAGCAGATCGCAGAGGTCCATTGGGCAGCTGTGCAGAGTACGAAAGTCAAAGATATCCCAACCACATCCAAACAGTCCTAACCTAACCAGACGTAAACTGACAAAGAATAACGCGCCGCGGCCACAATTTCTGGCATTCCCAGGTCAAAGCGGGGAATATTATATCGAAATAGATTGCAGAAATCCACAGGATAGCAGTGTGTAGCAAAAAAACTATGTTATACTCTCTTAACAGAACCAAACTTGACATGAACGGACGTTGCGGAGTGCAACCTGACACGCTACGACCGCCATTGCTGGAATCACGAGAGCAAAGCAGAGTATAGCAGAGAAGAGTAGAACGCTGGAATCGTCGGAATAGCAGTGAATAGCACAAAAGTCGACGGTATGCTAACCAAACCCAACCAAACCTATCATAAGCAAACGTAACATAACTCAAGGTAATGTGGCGAGAGCACAACTCCTGGCGAACACGGAGACAAGGAGAGTGCAACAGCTCTCCGAAGAGCGCAGAAGTCCATAGAATAGCAGTGTGTAGCACAAAAGTCAATGAGATTCTAACCTGACACAGCGTAACCTAACCTTACTTAACGCAATCTAACTTAACATAACGTGCGGCGACCACTATTGCTGACCTCCAGATAGTCGAGCAGAGTATAGTGGTGAAGTGTAGAGCCCAGGTATCTACCGAATAGCACTGTGAAGCACAAAAGTCGAAGCAATCCTAGCCTAACATAACCTAGCCTAACCATACCAAACGTAGCCTAACTGATACAAACGTGCCAAGACCGCCGTTGCTGCCCTCCACGGGGACTTGCAGATGCTAGTACAGCAATGCAGAGCGCAGGTATCGGACGAACGTCAGTCTATAGCGTAAAGGTCAAGGCCATTGTTACCAAACTTGGCCAAACTTAACCTAACCAAGCGTGACCAAGCGCAGCCGAACCTGCCACGACCGCTATTGCTGGCCTCCCCAGATACAAGCAGATGCCGGTAGAGCTATGCAGCGCACTGGTTTCGACCGTATAGCAGTTTATAGCACAAAGGTCAAAGTTACCCATTCCTAACCAAACCAAGCGTAACCAAACCGAACGCAGCCGGTCTCAACTTGACATGCCGAGACCGCTATTACAGGCCTCCGCAGGACCAACGAGAGTACATTAGAGGGGAGTAGAGCGCAGAAATTCACCGAGTCGCAGTGTAAAGCAGAAAAGTCGAAGCCATGCAGACAAAACCGAGGCTAATGTAACATAACCAAACGTATCCTATCCCATCTTAACGTGCCGAGACAACAATTGCTGGCCTCCGCGTTCCCAAGCGAGGCACATTATTGGAGAATGGAGCGCTGAGGTCCATAGAATGTCAATGCATATCACGAACGTCGAAGATATCCCAACCTAACCCAAACAAGGTTAACACAGCTACACGTAGTATAACTCGGCCCAACGAGCCGAGAAAACTATTGCTGTCCTCACCAGAGCCAAGTAGTTCATATTAGAGGGGAGTAGAGCGCAGAAGTCAATAGAATCGCAGTGCATAGCAAAACAGTTCAAGCTACCGTATCCTAAGGTTAATAAGCATAAAAAGCAGTACATACTAGAGCACAGCTGAGCGCAGAGGGCCATCAAATAGCAGCGTATAGCACAAAAGTCAAAGACCTCCGTACCTAACCTGACCTACCCTAACGCCACCAAACGTAGCATAGCTATACCTAAGGTTACGAGACCTCTACTTCTGGCCTCCCCAGAGCCCTGCATATCATATTAGAGCACAGTAGAGTGTAGAGATCCATCGAATTTCAGCGTGCAACACGAAAGTCAATGCCATCCTAACCAAATGTTACCTAACATGACCTAACCCGTCTCAGCATATCTCAACCTATCGAGACACGGCCGCTATTGCTGGTCTACCCAGAGTTCACCAGAGTACAGTGGAGCATTGAAGAGCGCAGAAAGCCACCGAATAGCCGTGTACTGCGCAAGAGTCAAAGAGATCCAGTCATAACCTGACAAACGCATCATGACCAAACAAACATAACGAAACCTAACGTGCATACACCACAACAAGAGTCAAAGAGATCCCGTCATAACCTGACAAACGCATCATGACCAAACAAACATAACGAAACCTAACGTGCATACACCACCATTTCTAGCCTCATCACAGCAAAGCAGAACGTATTGGCGCACTGTAGAGCGCAGAATTCCCCCGAATAGCTGTATACCACAAGAGTTATAGCCATTCTTCCTTAACCTAACAAATCGTTACGTAGCCGAACGAAGCATAACACAAAGTAAGGTGCCCCGATCACTATTGCTGGCCCCCGCAAATTCGAGCAGGGTATAGTAGAACACAGTAGATCGCAGAAAGTCACCAAGAAGCAATGTATAGCACAAAAGTCGAAGATATAGTAACCTAACCTGACCCAACCTAGCCTAACCAAGCGTAGAGTAACTGCACATAACGAGCCGAGACCTCTATTCCCGGCATCACCAGAGCCAATCGGGGCATATTAGCGGAGAGTAGGGCGCAGAAATCCATAGGATCGCAATGTACAGCGGAAAAGTCGAAGATATCCAGACCTAGCCGAAACTGACATTACCTATCCTTACATAGCCAAACTCAACGAAACCGACCACGGCCACTGTTGCTGGTCTCCCGAGGCGCTAGCAGAGTATAGTAGAGCAATATAGAGCGCAGAAGCCCTCCGAATAACAGTGTATAGTACAAAAGTCATATCTATCCTATCCCAACGTTTTCAAACGTAATATAGCCAAAAGCAACCGAGCTTACCCAAACGTGACGCGACCACTATTCCTGGCCTCCCCAGTGCCAAGCAGAGCCTATGTGAGCAGAGTTGAAGGCATAGATCCACCGTATAGCAGCGTACGGCACCAAAGACAAAGCTTTCCTATCCTAGCCTAGGCGAACCAAACACAACCAAACATAGCCCAACTCAAGATACCGTGCCGAGACTACACTTGCAGGACTCCCCAGAGCCAAGCAGCACATATTAGTGGATAGTAGAACGCTGAAATCCATAGAATCACAGTGTGCATCTGAAAAGCCGAAGCTACGCATGCCAAACCCAAAACAACGTGTTCCAACCAAAATAGCCTAACCCAACATAACGTACTGCCAGCACTATCGTTGGGCTCCCCACGGCCAAGCAGAACATATTAGGGACACTGGAGCGTAGGAGTGCACCGTATATCAGTGCATACCACGAAAGACACATCTATCCGAGGCTAACCAAAACTAACGTAATGAAGCCAATCGCAGCCTCCACAACATAACGGTTTGAGACCACTATTACTGGTATCCCCAGATTCGAGCAGGGTATAGTGGAGCAACACAGGGCGTGGGAATTCACCGAATAGCAGTGCCTAGCACAAAAGCCTAAGCTATCCTATCCTAACACAACCAACCATAACATAACCAAACTTAACCTAACTCAACCCAACGTGCCGGGACCACTACTTCTGGCATCGCCAGAGCCAACCAGAGCATATTACAGCGATGTAGAGCGCCGAAATCCACCGATTAGCAGTGTATAGCATAAAGGAAAAAGATATCCTGTCCTAACAAAACCAATCGTAACATAAGCAAACGTAACCCAACCCAATCTAACGCGCCGTGGACACAATTTCTGGCCCCCCAGAGCAAAGCGGAGAACGTTCGATTACAGTAGAGCGCAGCGATACACCAAATAGCAGTGTACAGCACAAAAGTCAACGCTATCCTTGCCTAAACTAACCAAACGTAACATAATCAACCGTAATCTGACACAACGTAACGTGCCTAGACCACAATTACTGAGCTATCCAGGAGAAAGCAGAACATATTATAGCACAGTGGAGCGCAGGAGTACACCGAACAGCAGTGTATAGCGCAAAAATTTGGGCCATCGTTTCCTAGCCTAACAAATGGTAACATAACCAAACGTAACATATCCCGAAACAGCGTGCCGCGACCACTATTGCTGGGCTACACAGATTCGAGCAGAGTATGGTAGAGCCAGTAGTGCGCAGAATTCTACCGAATAACAGTTTATAACTCGAATGTCAAAGCCATCCATACCTAACGCAACGCAACGTAACCTATCCGAACGAACCCTAACAGAACCTAACGAGACGGAACTACTATTGCTGGTCTCCCGAGTGTCGAGCAGAACACAGTAGATCGTTGTAGTGTGCAGAAATCCACCGAAGAGCAGTGTACACCACAGAAGTCTAAGCTATCCAATCCTAACCTATACAAACGTAACGCAAACATACGTAATACGTCTCAAACTAACGAGCCGAGACCACTATTACTGGTCTCCCCAGAGCCAACTAGAACATACCATAGCACAGTAGAGCACAGAAATCACCTGTAGATCAGTGTATAACACAAAAGTCAAAGAAATCGTATCATAACCTGACCAAACGTAACGTACCGGATGTGTCATAACAAAATTTATCGTGGCACGACCGTAATTACTGGCCTCCACATAGTCGAGCATAGTATAGTAGAGGGCAGTAGAGCGCAGCAAGCCACCAAATAGGAAAGTATAGCACAGAAGACGAAAATACTCTGTCCTAACATAGCCAAACGTAACATAACCAAACGTAGCCTAACTCAATAATACGTGCCGAGACTACGATTGCTCCCATGCCGAGAGACAAGCAGGACATACTAGATTAAAGTAGAGCGCAGAAATCCATCGAATAGTAGTGTATAGCACAAAAGTCTAGGTTGTCCTCACCAAACCTAACCAATCGCGACACAGCCAAGCGTAGCATAGTTCAACTTAACGTGACGTGAGCACTATTGCTGCCCTCCTCAGAGCAAAGCAGAGCATATTAGAGAACGGTGGAATGCGGAAACCCACCGAATATCAGTGTATAGCAAAAAAGATAAAGCCATCCTTCCGTAACCTAACAAATCGCAACATAAACGAACGAAACGTAACTAAAAATAACGTGCCGTGACCACTATTGCTGGGCTCCCCAAATCCGAGCAGAGTGCGGTAGAGCACAGTAGGGCGTAGAATTGCACATATTAACTGCGTATAACTGGAAAGTCAAAGCTATCCTAAAATAACGCAAAGAAACCTACCGTAAATGAACGTGCTATAACTCAACATAACGTCCCGCGATCACGATTGCTGGCCTCCCAAGAGTCGAATAGAATGTAGTAGAAAAATGTACAGCAAAGAAATGCACCGAAAGGCAGTGTATAGCACAAGTGTGTAAGCTATCCCATCCTAACATAAACAAACGTAGCATAACCGGACGCAGCGTACCTCGGCCTAACGTGCCGACAGCACTACTGCTGGCCTCCCCATAGCGAAGCAGAATATACTAGAGTGCAGTTGAGCGCAGAAATCCACCGAACAGCAGTGCATAGCACTGAAGTCGAAGCCACCATAACCAAACGAGGCCTAACGCGACCTATCCAATCATAACCTAACACAACCTACCGTGCCACGACCTCCATGGCTGGCCTCCACAGAGTCGAGTGGGGTATAGTAACGCAACGAAGAGCGCGGAAATCAACCGAATAGCAGTGCGTGGCACAAAAGCCGAGGCTAACCTATCCCAACTTAAGCAAGCGTTGCATAACCGAACGCGACAAGGGCCTGACCAGCATGACGGGACCACCACCGCTGGGCTCCGCATAGCTGAGTTGAATATACTAGAGAACAGTAGAGCACTGTAATCCACCGAATAGCGGTGTACAGCAAGAGAGTCAAAGCGATACTAGCAAGAAATTAACAAACGTAACCTAACCAAGCGTAACCTAACTCGTAGAAGCGTGCAACCACCACTATCACTGGCCTTCCCATAGGCTAGCGGAGGAAAGTAGAGCAATGCTGGTCGCAGTTATCGGCCGTATAGCAGTGTACAGCAGAATTGTCTAAGCTAAATTAGCCAAGGCTAACCAAACCTAACCAAGCCGAACTCAACGTAGCTCAACCTGACTTGCCTGGAACGAAGTTACTGGCCTCCGCAGAGCCAAGAGGATGGCCCTGGGGTACAGTGGATTTCAGAAATCCATCGTACAGCAGCGTATAGCACAAAAGTCAAAGCTCTCGTACCCTAACTTAATTAAAGGTAACGCAACCAAACGTATCCTAACCCATACTAACGTGCCGAGACCACTATTGCTGACCTCCCCAGAGGAAAGCAGGACATATTAGAGGAGAGTAAAGCGCAGACGTCCAAACAGTCGCAATGTATAAGAGAATAGCCAATGATATCCGAGCCAAACCCAAACGAACCTAACCTAACCGAACGAAGAATAAATCAACCTAGCGCGCCTCTGACACTATTTCTGGCCTCCCCAGAGCAAATCCGAGGGTATTAGGTCGCAGTAAAGCACAGAGATCCACTGAGAAGCATTACATAACACGAAGTTCGAAGCAATCCTTGCCAAACATAACCTAATCTAGCTCAACCGAACGTCACCGAACTCTACCTATCGCGCCACGAGAGCTATTGCTGTCCTCTCCAGTGTCGTGCAGGGTATAATAGGGCAATGTAGAGGGCAGGAGTCCACTGAGTAGCAGTGTATAGCGTAAAAGTCAAAGTTATCCCATCCCAAGCTAGCCAAGCGTAGCACAGCCAAGCAAAAGATAACATAACCTAACGTGCCGGGAGCACTATTGCCGGCATCTTCAGCGCCAAGCAGAGCGCACTAGAGGAGAGTAGAGCAAAGAGGCACATAGAATGTCACTGTATAGCACGAAAGTCGAAGGTATCCCCACCTAACCGAAACAAACCTGACCTAACCAAACGTAGCATAACTCTGCCTAACGTGCCGCGGCCGCTATTTCTGGACTTCCCACAGCAGGGCAGGGTACATTAGACCAGAGTAGAGCGCAGGATTCTAGCGAATAGCAGTGTACAGCACAAAAGTCATAGCTACCCAGTACTAACCCAACCTAACGTAACACAACCAAACGTAACCTAACCAAAGCTAGCATTCCAAGACCGCTATTGCTGACGTCCCCATGGAAAGGAAGGATATACTAGAACAGAGTAGAGCGCAGAAATCCGCCGAACTGACGTGTAAAGCACAATAGTCGAAGATACACTAACCTCACCAGACATAAACAAACTTAACCACACGTAGCCTAGCTCAATCTAACGAACCGAGGCCACTACTGCTGGCCTCGCCAGCGACTAGTGGAGCATACTAGAGCACAGCAGGGCGCAGAAGTCCACCGTCTAGCAGTGTGTAGTACAAAAGTCTAAGCTGTACTCTCCTTACCTAACCAAACGTAACACAACCAAACGCAACGTAACTCAGACTAACGTGACGACACCAATACCACTGGCCTCCCCATATCCAAGCAGAATATGTTAAAGCACAGTAGAGCGCAGAAACCCAACGAACAGCAGTGTATTGCGCAAACGTCAAAGCCATCCTTAACAAGCTAAGCAAGCAGAATATGTTAAAGCACAGTAGAGCGCAGAAACCCAAGGAACAGCAGTGTATTGCGCAAACGTCAAAGCCATCCTTAACAAGCTAAACCTAACCTAACCTAACCAGAAGTAACTGAACAGAACGTCCAACGGCCACCATTGCTAGCGTCCCCAGAGACGAGAGGATGGTAGTGGAGCAATGCAAAGCGCAGATATCGCCCGAATAGCTGTGTGCAGCACGAAAGTCAAGGCCACTCTTACCAAACTTTACCTAACTTAGCATAACCAAACGAAACCTCTCCCAGACAAACGTGCCACGACCGCTATTGCTGGGCTCAACAGAGTGAAGCAGATGATTGTAGAGCTATGCAGTGCGCAGATTTCGACCGAATAGCTGTGTAGAGCACAAAAGTGAAAGCTATCATATCCTAAGCTAACCAAACGCAGCGAATCCAAACGCAAGTAACATAACCTAACGTTCCGAGACTACCATTGCTGGCTTCCCCAGAGAAGAGCAGATTATGAAAGAGCACAGTGGAGCACAAACGTCTGCAGGATATCAGTTTTGAGCACACATGTCAAAGCTATACTTACCTATCCTAGCGTAACCAAACCGCGCAGAAGCGAATCTAGCTAAGCTTAACATGCCGCGACCAGTATTGCAGGCCTCCACAGAGCCAAGCAGAGCATAATAGAGGAGAGTGGAGGGCAGAAATCCATAGAATCGCAGTGTATAGCAGAAAAGTCGAAGCCATCCAAACCTAACCAAAGCTAACGTAACCTAGCCGAACGCAACCTATCTGCACCAAACGTGCCGAGACAAGTTTTGCTGGCCTCCCCATTGCCAAGCAGGGCATATTAGATTTGAGCAGAGAGCAGAGGCCCACAGAAAGGCAGTGTATAGCAAGAAAGTCAAAGATACCCCAACCAAACCCAAACAAACCTAACCTAACCAAACGTAACCTACCACAACCTAGCGCGCCGCAGCCACTATTGCTGGCCTCTCGAATGCCAAACAGAGTTCGCTAGATCGCAGTAGAGCCCAGGAATTCACCGAAAAGCGGTGTGGCATTAAAGTCAAAGCTGTCCTATCCTAACATTACCAAGAGTAACATAACAAAACGTTATCAATCCCAAACGAACATGCCGGGAACACTGTTGCCGGCCTAACCAGAGCCAAGCAAGACGTATTAGAGCAAAGAAGAGCGCAGAAATCCGCCGAACAGCAGTCTATACCACGAAAGTCAACGCAACCCAAGCCTAACCAATGGTAACATAGCCAATCCAAATGTAGCCTAACTCAACCAAACGGGCCGAGAACACTATTACTGGACACCTGGAGTCGAGCAGAGCAGAGTAGAGCGATGCAGAGCGCAGAAATCCTCCGAATAGCGGAGTATAGCACAAAAGTCGAAACTACCCTATCCTAACATAACCAATCGTAGCATTGCTAAACGTGTCCTACCGCGTTCTATCGAGTCACGGCCACTAAAGCTGGTCTCCCCAGAGTCGAGCAGAGTATGGCACAGCACAGCAGATCGCAAGAAGCTAACAAATAGTAGCGCACAGCACAAAAGTCAAAGACACAAAGACCTAACCAGACCTAACCCAACCTAACCAAACGAAGAGTAACCAAACAGAACGTGCCGCGACCACCATGCCCGGTTTCCCCAGAGACAAGCAGAATATGATAGAGCACAGTAGAGCACAGATGTTCATTGGTTATTCATGTTGAGCACACATATCAAGGCTTACCTAACCAAACCCAACCAAGCCAAACCAAACCAAACGTAGCCGATCCCTAGCTAACGTGCCGCGGCCAGTATTGCTGCCCTCCTCAGTGCCGAGCAGTGCATTATAGAGCAGAGTAAAGCACAGAAATCTATGGAACCGCTGTGAATAGCTGAAGAGTTGAAGCGATTCATACTAAGTCAGAGCAAGTATAGCCGACCCAAACGTACCCTACCCAAACTATCGCGCCGAGAACACAACTGCTGCCATCTCCAGTGCCAAGCAGATCATAGTATGGAACAGTAGATCGCAGAAATCAACCGAAAAGCAGTGTAAAGGGTAAAAGTCAAAGCTATGCTCTCATAACCCAGCAAATCGTGACATAGCCAAACGTAACATAGCTCAAAACATCGTCCCGCGACCAGAATTGCTGATATCCCCAGATTGGTGCAGAGTACAGTACAGCAATGCAAAGCGCAGTATCCCGCCGAATAACAGTGGAAACGCGAAAGGCAAAGCTCTCCAAACACAACACAAGCTAACGTAACCCAAGCAAACGTATCCTACCTGTACCTAACGTGCGGCCACCACCCAATGCTTCCCTCCACAGAGACAAGCAGAGCATATTAGAGCAGAGTAGGGCTCTGAGATCCATAGGAACGCAGTGAACAGCAGAAGAGTCAACGATATCCAAGCATAACCCAAACCAACATAACCTAACCTATCGCAGACAAGCTCAACGTTACGTGCCGCGACCACCATTGCAGGCCTCCCCAGGGACTAGGAGACTAGGGTAGAGCACAGTGGAGGGCAGGAATCCACCGCATAACTGTGTATAGCACGAAAGTCAAAGCTACGCTAACGTAACCTAAACCAACCTAACATAGCCAAGCGTAACCTAACTCAACCTGTCGTGCCGCGACCACTGTTGTTTGCGTCCCGAATGTCGAGCTGGGTATAGAAAAGCAATGTAGGGCGCAGGTATCCACGGAATGGCAGTATATGGCACAAAAGTCAAAGCTACCCTTTCCTAACCCATCCAAACGTTACCTAAACAAGCGCTGCCTAATACAACCTAACGTGCCGAGACCACCATTGCTGTCCTCCCAAGGCCCAAGCAGAGAACATTAGAGCACAGTAGAGCGGAGGAATCCACCGTACAGCGGTGTATGGCACAAAAGTCAACGGCATCCTAACCAAACTTAGCCTAACCTAGCCTAAACGCACGTAACATAACCCATCCAAACGTGCCACGGCTGCTATTGGTGGCCTCCCCTGGGACGAGGAGATGCTAGTAGAGCAGTGCAAGGCGCAGATATCGACCGAGTTGCAGTGCAAGGCACTAAGGCAAAGCCATACGAACCAAACTTAACCAAACCTAATCTAACAAAACGTAACATAACTCAACTGAATGTGCCAGAACCACCATTGCTAGCCACCCGGCAGACGAGCAGACGCTAGTAGATCAAGGCGGAGCGCAAATACCGACCTAATGGCAGTGTATGGCACAAAAGTCAAAGCTACACCATCCTAAATATGCCAAACTTGACGGAAGCGACCGTAAACAAACTCAGCCTGACGTGCCGAGACAACTATTGCAGTCCTCACCAGAGCCAAGTAGTTGATATTACAGGGGAGTGGAGCGCAGGAATCAAAAGAATCGTAGTGCATAGCACAACATTCGAAGCTACCGTATCCTGAGATTGCCATACGCTGCATAACCGAACGTAGCTCAACCCAACCTAACGTGCCGAGACCACTGTAACAGGTCACTCCTGGTCCAAGCAGGGCATACTAGGGCACAGTTGAGCACAGAAAGCCACGAAATAGCAGAGTATAGCACAAGAGTCAAAGATATTCGTACCTAGCCTGACCTATCCTGACCCAACCAAACAAAGAATAAATACACCTAGGTATACGAGACCTATGTTTCTGGCATCCCCAGAGCCCTGCAGATCATATTAGAGCACAGTAGAGTGCAGAGGTCCACCGACTAACAGTGCGTGACACAAAGGTCAATGTCATCCTAACCAAACCTAACCAAACCGAACCTAACCCTACGTAACATAGCTCAACCTATCGAGACACGACCGCTACTGCAGGTCTCCCCAGTGTCGAGCAGAGTATAGTAGAGCAACGAAGAGCGCAGGAAACCACTGAATAGCAGTCTGCGGCACAGAAGTCAATGATATCCTTTCCTAATCTTACAAAACGTAGCATAACATAACCAAACTTAACGTAACATAACGTAACGTATCACAACCAAACGTGCCAAGACCACTGCTGCTGGCATGCTCGTCCGCAAGCAGAACATACAGGAGGAGAGTGCAGTGCAGAAGTCAATATAATGGCAGTGCACAGCAGAAATATCAAAGATATCCAAGCATAGCACATGCTGACATAAGCTAACCAAATATAACCTAACTGGATCTAACGCGCCTACACCACAGTTTCTGACATCTCCAGAGAAAGGCACACATATTATAGCACAGTAGAGCGCAGGACCCTCCGAACAGCAGTGTACTGCGCAATGATCACAGTTACGATGTCCTAACCTTACGAAGCGAAACATAACCAAACGATCCTAACACAGAGTATCGCTCCTACACCACCATTGCTGTCATACCCAGTGCAAGGCAGGACATATTAGAGCACAGTAGAGCGCAGGAATCAACCGAATAGCATTGTACATCACAAAAGTTGAAGCTTCCCTTCCGAACCGTACAAACCGTAACAGAGCCACACGTAATATAGCTCAGAGTAACGTGCGGCGAGTACTACTGCTGGCCACCCCAGATTCGTGCAGAGCATATTATATCAGGGTAGAGCGCAGAATTCAACCTATTAACAGCGTACAACAGGAAAGTCAAAGCTATCCTAAAATAACGCAACGTAACCTAACGTAACCGAACGTACTATAACTCAAACTAACGTGCCGCCACCACTATTGCTGGCCTCCCAAGAGTCGAATATAATATAGTAGAACAATGTGCAGCGCAGAAATGCGCCGAAGGGCAGTGTACAGCACAAGTGTATAAGCTATCCCATCCTAACATAAACAAGCGTAGCATAACGGATCGCGACATGGGTCTGACCAGCGTGCCGAGACCACCACTGCTGGGCTCCCTATAGCAGAGCTGAACATGCTAGAGCACAAGAGCATGGTGATCCGCCGAGTAGCGGTATATAGAATAAAACTCAAAGCGATCATAACAAAAGATGACCAAACGTAACCTGAACAAGTGTAGCCTAACCCAAACAAACGTGCCACGACCACTATCACTGGCCTTCCCATAGACAAGCGGAAGATAGCGGAGCAATGCTGGACGCAGTTGTCGGTCGAATAGCCGTGTACAGCTGAAACGTCTAAGCTAGTCTAACCAAGCTCAACCCAACCTAACCATGCCGAACTTAACGTAGCTCAAGCTGTCTTGCCTGGAACGGAGTTGCTGGCCTCCACAGAGCCAAGCAGATGGCCCTGGGGTACAGTGGATCGCCGAAATCCACCGTACAGCAGTGTATAGCACAAAAGTCAAAGCTATCGTACCCTAACCTAACCAAACGCAATGTAACCAAACGTACCCTAACACATTCTAGCGTGCCGAGACCACTATTGCTGCTCTCCTTAGAGCAAAGCACGACATACTAGAGGAGACTAGAGCGCAGAAATCCATAGAAACGCAGTGCATAGCACAATAGTTGAAGCTAGCCTATCCTACTGTAACCAAACGGTACACAAACGAACGTAGCCATGCTCAACTTTACGTGCAGAGTCCACTAGTGCTTTCCTGTCCAGAGCCAAGAGGAACATACTAGAGCAATGTAGGACGCAGTAATCCACCGCATTCCAATTTAGATTGCAAAGGTCAAAGAGACCCTGACCTAACATGGCCAAACATGACAAAACCGAACGTAACAAAACTCAAACTAATGTGCCTGGACAACCAGAGGAAAGCAGGACATATTAGAGGAGAATAAAGCGCAGACGCCCAAACAGTGGCAGTGAATAAACGAAAAGCCAATGATATCCGAGCTTAACGCAAACAAACCTAAACTAACCGAACTCAACATAAATCAACCTAACTCGCCTCAGCCACTATCTCTGGCCTCCTCAGAGCAAAGCTGAGGGCATTAGATCGCAGTAGAGCTCAGAAAGCCACCGAACAGCAGTGTGTAGGAGGAAAGTCAAAGCCACCCTTGCCTAACCTAACCAATCGTTAGATAACTAAGCTTAACTTAACGCGGCGTAACGTTCAGACACCACAGTTGTTGCCCTCCCCAAAGGCAAGCAGAGCATATTAGAGAGAGCTCAGAGCAGAGTAGAGCTCAGATGTCCACCGAAGGGCAATCCATAACAGGAAAGGCAAAGTGTATGCATATCTAACCCAAAGTTACATATCCACACCAAGCGTGGCCCAACTAAGCCTAACGTGCCGAGGCCACTATTACCGGGCTCCCTAGAGTCTACTCGAGTACAGAAGAGCAATGTAGATCGCAGAAATACACCGAACAGCGGTGCATAGCACAATAGTCAAAGATATCCCATCCTAACCTGAACAATCGTGACATTACCAAACGTTGCCTAACACAACTTATCGTGCCATGGCTACTACTGCTGGCCTCGCTACAGTCGGGCAGAGCATATTACAGCATAGTAAAGCGCTGAAATCCACCATACGGTAGTGCATAGCACAAAGGACGAAGCTGCCCTATACCAACCAAAGCAAACGAAAACTAAACGAACGGAACATAACCAAGCCCAACGTCCCGAGACTACCATTTGTGCACCCGCCGCCCCCCGCTGGTGCCAATCGGGGCATATTATAGAGCAGTATAGCGAAGGAATCCACAGAATAGTGGTGCATAGCACAGAAGTCAAGAGTATCCTATCCAAACCTGTCCAAACATAACATCGGCAGACGCAACGTAACCCAACGCTACGTGCCACGACCGCAACTGCTGGCCTCACGAAAGCTAAGCAGAATATAGCAGAGCATTGTAGAGCGCTGATATCTACCGAACAGCAGTGTATATCACAAAAGTCAAATATATCCTAACCGAACATAACCGAACCTAACCTAGCCAATCGTAACGTAAGTCAACCTAACATGCCGAAGGCACTGTCCCTGGCGTCCACGGAGACAAGCACAGTGTGATACCGCACATAAGAGTGCAGAAGTCCGCAGGATTGCAGTGTGTGGCACAAAGGTCAAAGCTATCCTAACGTAACACAACGTAACGTAACGTAACCAAACGTAATATAACTCAGCCTAACTTGCGTCGATCGCAGCTGCTGGCCTTCAGATATTCGAGCAGAGCATAATACAGCAATATAGATCGCAGAAATCTACCGAGTCGCAGTGAATAGGACAAAAGTAAAGCTTCCCTCTCCAAGCGTAGCCAGTCGTAACATATCTCGGACTAACGTGCCGAGACCAATACTGCTGGCATCCCCATAGCCAAGCAGAATGTACTAGGGCCCTACAAGGCGCAGTAATCCACCGAATAGCAGTGTATAGCACAAAAGTCAAAGCCATCCTAACCGAAATTAACCAAACCAATAGTAACCAAACGTAACCAAGCCATGCCAAACGTGTCACGTCCGCTACTGCTGGCCTCCCTAGAGGAAAGCAGATACAAGTAGAGCGACGCGGAGCGCAGATATCGACCGGATAGCAGTGCAAAGCATAATGGCCAAAGCCACCTCATCCAAACATATTTGAACCTAGCCAAGCCATTCGTAACATCACAAAACCCTGCGAGCCGAGACCGCCATTACTGGCCTCCTCAGAGCCATGCAGAGCATACTAGGGCACAGTAGAGCGCAAAAATTCAACGAATATGAGTGTGTAGCGCAATAATCAAAGCTATGCAAGCTTAACCCAAACTAACATAGCATAACACTACGTGGCGCAGTTCAAGCTAACGTCGCGAGGCCACTACCACTTACCTCCCCTGAGTCAACCGGAGTACAGTACAGCAATGTAGAGCGTAGAAATATTCCGAATAGCGCTGCATAGCACAAAAGTTAAAGCTATCCTGACCTACCCTAACCAAACGTAACATTACCAAACGTAGCCTGACAAAGCCTATCGTGCCATGGCCACAAATGCGGGACTCCCCAGAGCCAAGCACAATATACTGGAGCACAGTAGAACGCATAGAGCCACCAAATAGCAGTGTATTGGGCAAAGGAAAATAATATCGTAACCTGACCAGACCCAACCTAACACAATCAAACATAGAATAACTAAACGCAACGAGACGAGACCTCTATTGCTGGCCTCCCAGGAGCCCGTCAGGACATATTATAGTACAGCAGAGCTCAGAAATCCACCGCATATCTGTATATAACAGAAAAGTTAAAGTCATCTGTAACGAACGTAGCCTAACCTTTACCTAACCAAATGAAGCTTCACTCAACTTATGGTGCCAGGACCGCTATAGCTGGCCTCCGCACAACCGGGCAGGGAAAAGTAGAGCAAAGTAGAGTGCAGAACTCCACCGAATAACAGTGTATAACACGAGAGACTAAGGTATTCAAGCCTAGCCCAGGCTAACTTATCCTAGCCAAACGTAGTATAACTCCACCTAACGTGCCGAGAGCAATATTTCCGGCCTCCCCTGCACCAAGCAGCGAGTATTTGTGCAATGTAGAACGCAGAAATGCACCAAATAGCTGTTCCTGGCGCAAAAGTTAATGCTACTCTATACGAACTTAAACAAGCGTAACATAAGCAGACGTAACGTAACCGCACCTGACGTGCAGCAGAGGCTATTCCTGGCCGAGCGAGTGCTAAGCAGATTATCGCAGAGCAAAGTGGAACGCAGTAATCGCCCGTATAGCAGTTTATAGCAAAATGTAGGAGGTACCATAACACAATCTGACCTAGCCTAACCTAGTGAAGCGTACCGAATCACAACATAACGTGCCTAGCCCGCAATTTCAGGCCTCCCCAACGCAAAGCATGGAATATTGGAGTAGAATAGAGGGCAGAGTTCCATACAGCAGAAGTGTGTTGCACGAAATTCATGGATATCCTTACCCAACCCACACAAGCTTAACCTAACCGAGCATAACCGAACACAACCTAACACGCCGCAGCCACTATTCCAAGCATTCCCGGTTCAAAGCAGGGAATATTAGATCACAGTAGAGCGCAGGGATCCACTGAAAGCTGTGTACAGAAACAAGTCAAATCTATCCTACCCTAACCAAAAGAAGCATAACATAGCCATACGTAGTCTATCTCAAACTAACGTGCCGAGACCGCTATTGCTGGCCTCCCCAGTGTCAAGCAGGAAATACTAGAATACAGCAGATCGCAGAAATCCGCCGAAAAGCAGTGTATACTTCGTGAGTCCAATCTACCCAGACCTAACCCAGACAGACGTAACCTAACCAAACGCAGCCTAGCGCAACCAAACGTGCCGAAACCGCCATTTCTGGCATACCCAGATGCAAGTAGGTCATAGTAGAGCAACGAAGGGCGCACAAATCCACCGAATAGCAGTGTACTGCACAAAAGTCAGTATACCTTATCCTGACCTAACCAAACGTAACATAACCAAACTTGGGCTGACTCTGCCTAACGCACCGCGGCCACTATATCTGGTCTCCCCTGAGCAAAGCAGAGAGTATTAGATCACAGTAGAGCTCAGAAATCCACCGAACAGCATTGCATAGAGCGAAAGTCAAAGCCATTCTAATCGAACTTATCCTAACCTAACCAAAGCAAACGTAGCATAGCTGAAGCAAACATGCCACGACCACTATCGCTGGCACCCATAGAGTCGAGTGGAGTATAGTAGAACGCAGTAGGGCGCAGAAAACCACCAAATAACAGTGAAAAGCACAAAAGCCAAAGATATCCAGACATAAACAGTCCCATCCTAATCAAACGTAGAGTAGCTACACCTAATGTTCCGTGAACACTATTGGTGGCTTGTCCACAGACAAGCAGAATATGTTAGAGCACAGTAGAGCACAGGAGTCCATAGGATAACCGTGTTGAGCACTTATATCGAACCTACCGTATCCAAACCCAACCAAACGTAACCTAACCAAGAGTAACCGATCGCAAGCTAACGCGCAGCGCCCAGTATTGCTGGCCTTAACAGTGTCAAGCAGAGCATAATAGAGGAGAGTAGAGCGCAGAAATCTATAGAACCGCTGTGGATAGTTGAAAAGTCGAAGCTATCCAATCAAAACCAGAGCTAACATAACCCATTCAAACGTACCCTACCTGGACCAATCGCGCCGAGAGCGCTATTACTGGCCTCCCCAGAGACGAGCAGAGTATAGTAGAGCAACAAAGAGCACAGAAATCAACCGAATGGCAGTTTATAGCCCAAAAGTCAAAGCTATCCCATCCGAACCTAACCAAACGTAACATAAGCGGACGTAACGTAACCCAACCTGTCGCGGAACGAAAGCTATTGCTGGCCGCGCGTGTGCTAGGCAGAGTATAGCAGAGCAATGTGTAACGCTGAAATCGCGCGAATAGTAGTGTATAGCAAAAAGTCGGAGGTACCCTAGCATAACTTGACCTACCCTAACACAGTCAAACGTAACCAATCCCGACCTAACGTGCCTAACCCACAATTGCTGACCTCCCCACCGCCAAGCAGGGCAAACTAGAGGAGAGTAGAGCGCAGAGATCCATCGGGCGGTAGCGTATTGCACGAAATGCAAGTTATCCTAACCCAACCCAAATATACCTAACCTATCCGAGCATAACCTAACGCAACATAACGGGTCTCGGTCACTATTTCAAGGATTCTCTGATCAAAGCAGAGAATATTAGATCACATTAGTGCGCAGAAATCCACTGAATAGCAATGTATAGTACGAAAGAGGAAGCCATCTTTTCCTAGCCTTAACAAATCTAACCTAACGTAATATAGCTCAATATAACGTGCCGCTATCACTATTGTTGGTCTCCCCGGGGCCATGCAGAACACATTAGAGGAGAGTAGGGTGCAGAAACTTACCGAACGTAACGTAATACAAACTAACGTGCCACGGCCACAATTTCTGGCCTCCGCAGAGAAAAGCAGGGTATATTAGAGCGCAGTAGAGCGCAGAAGTACACCTGTGATCAGTGTATAGCACAAAAGTCAAGGCTATCCCAACCAAACCCAACCAAGCCTAGCCTGACCGAACGCAAGATAACGCACCATAACTTGCCGTGACCACTATTCCTGGCGTTCCCATATACAAGAAGAGTGTTGCAGCGCGCAGCACAGCGCAGAAGTCTACAGAATCGCAGCGTATAGCAGAAAAATCAAAGCAATCCAAACCTTACTCCTGCCAACGTAAACCACACAAGGGTAACATAACTCATCCTATCATGCTGCGATCACTATTTCTGGCATGCGCAGAGAAAGCCAGAGCATATTATAGCACAGTAGAGCGGAGAAATCCACCGAAAGGCAGTGTGCAGCTCAAAAGTCAAAGGTACCCTGTCTTAACCAAACCAACCGTAACACCACATAACATAACCAAACTCAACCTAACGTGCCACCACCATTTTTGCTGGCCTCAACAGGGTGGAGCAGTTTTGAATGGTGCACAGTGGAGCGCTAGGATCCACCGAATATCTATGTATAGCACGAAAGTCAAAGCTACCATAACCAAACTTAACCTAACCTAACCTAACCGAATGTAACAAAGCTCAACCTAACACGCGGCGACCCCTGCTGCTGGCAAGCCGATAGTCGAACAGGGCATATTGGAGTAACGAAGAACACAGGATTCCACGGAATGGCCGTGCAAAGCACAATGGTCAAAGCTATACTCTCCTAACTGCGCCCAATCTAACCTAACAGAAGGTAGAGTACCTAAACCTAACGCGCCGCAAACAGTATAGCTCGCCTCCAAGTAGACAAGCAGAATATGATACCGCACAGCAGAGCGCAGAAGTCCATTGGATATCAGTGTTGAGCGTATGTGTTAATGCTATCCTAACCAAACCCAACCAGACATAACCCAACCAAACGCAACCAATCCCAACCTAACATGCCGAGAACATCATTGCTGGCCTCCACAGACCCGAGCAGAGTATAGTAGTGTCAAGTATGGTGCAGAAAGCCATCAGATAGCAATATACAGCACAAAAGTCAAAGGCATCCTAACCTAACCATACCTAACCTAACCATACCTAACCTAATCTAACCAAACGTAAAATAAATATTGCTAACAAGCCGAGACCTCTATTGCTAGCCTCCCCAGAGCCAAGCATAACATATGGGAGCACAGTAAAGCGCAGAAACTGACCGTATAGCATTATGTAGCACAAAAGTCAAAGCTATACTTCCAAACCTCACCAAACACAACCTAAACAAGCGTAACATGTATCATCCTAACGTGCCGAGACCTCTATTACTGCCCTCCCAAGAGCCACGCGGAATATACTAGGGCACAGTGAAGCGCAGTAATACACCGCATTGGAGTGAATATCACCAAAGTGGTACATACCCGAACATAACCTGTTCTAACCTAACATAACCGAACGTGGCCTAACTCAACAAGGTGAGCCGAGACTACTATTGCTGGCTTCCGCAGAGCCAAGCAGACCATAGTAGAGCAATGTATAGAGCAGAAATCCACCGAACAGCGGTGTATAGCACAAAAGTCAATGCTAACCTCTCCTAACCTATCCAAATGTAGCACAACCGAACGTAACTTAACTGAACATATTGCCCCACGGCCACTGTAGCTTTCCTCCCCAGTATCGGGCAGATTATATTAGATCACAGTAGAGCGCAGAAAACCACCGAATTGCAGCGTATATCACAAAAGTAGACGATATCCCGGCCAAACACAACCTGTCCTAATATAACCAGCCGTAACCTACCAAAACCTATTGTTCCACGACCTCCATTGATGGCCCCCCAGAGTCGAGTGGAGTAGAGTAGAGCAACAGGAGCGCAAAGGTCCTCCGAACAGCAGTGTAGAGCACAAAATTCTAAGTTATCCTATCCTGCGCTAACCAAGCGCAACATATCTAAACGTGACCTTACAAAACCGAACGTGCCTAGACCACAACTGCTGCCCTCCCCGTCGCCAAGCAGAACATATTAGAGGAGAGCGGGGCGCTGGGGTCATTAGAATGGCAGTGAATATCAGAAAGGTCAAAGCTATCCAAACCTAACCAATGCTAACATAACCTAACCAAACGCAACGTAGCTGAGCCTAAAGAGCCACGCCCACTACTTCTGGCCGCCCCAGAGCAAAGTAGGGCATGTTAGAGCATAACCGTGGGCTGGAATCCACCGAATAGCAGTGCATAGAATGAAAGTCAAGGCTTACCTAACCAAACCTAACAAAACCTTACCCACCGAACGTAACATAACACAGCCTAACGTGCGCCGGCCACTATTGCTGGCCTCTCGTGAATCGTGCAGATCATATTAGAGCTGTCTGTAACGCAGATATCCGCCGAGTAGCAGTGTACAGCACAAAAGTCAGGGACATCGTGTCCTAACCTAACCAAACCTTGCATAACCGGAGGTAGCATAAATCAACCTAATGTGCCGCGACCATCATTCCTGGCGTCCCCAGAGACAATCAGACTGTGATAGCGCACAGTAAAGCACAGAAGTCCATAGAATCGCAATGCATAGCGCAATAGTCGAAGCTACCTTATCCCAACATAGTGAAACGTAACATAACAGAACGTAGCCAAGCTCAACTTAACGTGCAGAGTCCTCTATTGCTTGCCTCTCCAGAGCCAAGCAGGACATACTAGAGCAATGCAGAACGCAGTAATCCACCGCATTCCATTTTACAGTGCAAAAGTCAAAGATATCGTAACCTAACCTGACAAAACATGACCAAACCAAACGTAACCTAACTAAACCTAATGTGCCTATACAACTATTGCTCACCTCCCCAGTGGAAAGTAGGACATATTCATGGGGAGTAAAGCTCAGAAGTCGACACAATGGCAGTGTATAGAACAAAAGACAATGATATCCGAGCCTAACACAAACAAACCTAAACTAACTGAACCGAACATACTTTAACCAAACGCGCCGCAACCACTATTTCTGGCCTTCCAGAGCAAAGCAGGGAATATAAGATCACAGTAGAGCTCAGAAAGCCACCGAACAGCAGTGTGTAGGAGGAAAGTCAAAGCCACCCTTGTCTAACCTAACCAATCGTTAGATAACCAAGCTTAACTTAACGCAGCGTAACGTTCATATACCACAGTTGTTGCCCTCCCAAAAGGCAAGCAGAGCATATTAGAGAGAGCTCAGAGCAGAGTAGAGCTCGGATGTCCACCGAAGGGCAATCCATAACAGGAAAGGCAAAGTGTATCCATATCTAACCCAAAGTTACATATCCACACCAAGCGTGGCCCAACTAAGCCTAACGTGCCGAGGCCACTATTACCGGGCTCCCTAGAGTCGACCCGAGTACAGAAGAGCAATGTAGATCGCAGAAATACACCGAACAGCGGTGCATAGCACAATAGTCAAAGATATCCCATCCTAACCTGAACAATCGTGACATTACCAAACGTTGCCTAACACAACTTATCGTGCCATGGCTACTACTGCTGGCCTCGCTACAGTCGGGCGGAGTATATTAGAACACAGTAGAGCGCAGAAAGCCAAAGATAGCAATGTATGGCACAAAAGCCAATGATAACAGGACCTAACCAGAACTAACCAGACCTAACCTTACCTTACCGAACGTAGAGTTACTCAATCTCACGTGCAGAAAAAACTATAGCTGTCATCTCCAAAGACAAACAGGGTATATATGATCGCAGTAGAGCGCAGATATCCGCCGAATTGCAGTGTATAGCACGAAAGTCAAAGCTATCCCGTCCTAATCTAACCAAACCTAACCTAACCAAGCGTAATAAAGCACAGGCTAACGAGCAGCGAACACTATTGCTGGCCTTCCTGGGCCATGCAGAACATATTAGAGGAGATTTGGGCGCGGATGTCCGAAGAATCGTAGTGTATACTAGATGAATCATGTCTCTCCGAACCTCAACCATGCCAACATAAGCTAACCAAAGGTAACCGAGCTCAAACTAACATACGGCGGCTACTATTTCTGGCCTCTACAGGGCAGAGCAGAGCGTATTAGAGCACGGTAGAGCGGAGAATTCCGCCGAATAGCTGCGTAGAGCATAAAAGTCCAAGCTATCCTATCTTAACCTATACAAACATGATAAAGCCAAACGCTACATTGCTTAACCTAACGTGCCGAGACCAATGTCGCTGGCCGCCACAGAGGCAAGCAGAATATACCAGAGCGCAGTATAGGGCAGAGAGCCACAAGATATCAGTGTGTAGCACAAAAGTCAAAGATATGCTGATCTAATCTGACCCAACCTAACCTAGCCAAACGAAGCCTAACTCAAACTAACGTGTTGAGTACACTGCTACTGACATCTCCAGCTCCAACCAGAGCATGTTAGGGCATAGTAGGCAGCAGACATCCATGAAAACATTGTATAGCGCAAATGTCAAAGCATCCACATCCTGAAATGACAAAACGTAACATAAGCAGACGTAACGTAGCCCATACTCATAATCCACGAGTGCTATCGTTGGCCTTACGAGAGCTAAGCACAGTATGGCGGAGCAACCTAGAGCGCTGAAATTATCTGGATAACAGCGTTTAGCACAAAGGTCAAATCTATCCCAACGAAGCCCAACCAAACCTATCCGGATCGAACGCAACATAACCCATCCTAACTTACCGCGGCCACTATTCCTGGCGTCCTCAGACAGAAGCCCAGCGTCGCAGCACACAGTACAGCGCAGAAGTCCATAGAATCGCTGTTCTTAGCAGAAAAATCAAAGATATCCAGACCTTACCCATGCTAACATAAACTAACCAAACGTAAAATAACTCAACCTAACATGCCGCGGCCACTATTTATGGGCCTCCCAGGGCAATGCAGAGCATACTAAAGGACAGTAGAGCGGAGAAGTTCATCGAAAAGCAGTGTGCAGCACAAAAGTCAAAGGTACACTATCCTAAGCTAACCAAACATAACATAAGCAAACGCAACCTCAATCAGACTAACTTGCCGAGATTAATACAGCTGGCCTCCCCGGCGCGAAGCAGACTATACCAGAGCGCAGTAATCCGCCGAATTGCAGTGTATAGCACAATAGTCAAAGTCATCCCGACCAAACCTGACCAACGCTAACCAAACCCAAAGAAACCTAACTGAATCAATCGGGCTACGACCGCTATTGCTGCACTTCACAAAGCAAAGCTGTTTACTTGAGAACGCTGTGTAGAGCAGAAATCCACCGAATAACAGTGTATAGGACTGCAGTGGAAGCCACCCTAGCCTAACCTAGCCAAGCATAACTTAGCCAAACGTAACCTAACACGACCTAACGTGCCTCGACCACAATTGCTGACTACCGCATTGCCGGACGGAATTAAATATGGCACAGTAGAGCGCAATAATCCGCCGCGCTGCAGTGTAAAGCGCAAAAGCTAGAGACATCTTAACCTAACCTGTCCTAACATAACCATACCAAACATAGCCAAACTCAACGTAACGTGCCGACACCGGAATTGCTGTCCCCCTCCAGAGCCAAGCTGAACATATTAGAGCACCTTAGTGTGCAGAAATCCAACGAACAGCAGCGTATAGCACAAAAGACGTAGTTAGCCTCTCCTAACCTAGCCAATCGTAACGTAATCAAACGTAACATAACTCAACCTAACGTGACGATACCACTATTGCTGGCCACCCCAGAGCCAAGCAGAATATACTAGAGCGCTGTAGAGCGCAGAATTCCGCCGCATTGCAGTTGAAAGTAAAAAAGTCATAGGTATCCTAACCTAAACTTCCATAACGCAACAAAACAAACATTGCTTAACGAGGTATAACGTTGCAAGACTACTACTGCTGTCTTTTCTAGAGCAAAGCTGAACATATCAGATCACAGTGGAGCACCGGAATCCACCGAATAGCAGTTTATAGCAAAAAAGTCAAAGCTACCCTCCCCTAAGCAAACCAACCCAAACATAGCCAAACGTAACCTAACTAAACCCAACGTGGAGCGGCCAATACTACTGGCGACCACAGAGTCGAGCAGAGCAAAGTAGAGCACAGTAGAGCGCAGAAATCCACGAAATGTGAGTCTACGGCAAGAACGTCAAAGCTATCCAAACGTAACCCAATCAAACATAACCTAGCCAAACGTAACCTAACTACTCCTAACGTGCCGGGACCATTTTGCTGGCATCCCCAGAGCCAAGAAGAGCATCTTATAGCACGGTAGAGCGCAGAAGTTTACAGAACAGCGGTATGGAGCACAAAAGTCTATGCTATCCTCCCTTACCCTAGCCAAACGTAACATAACCATACGTAGCCTAAATCAGAGTAACGTGACGGGATCAGTATTACTGGCCTCTCCAGAGTCGAGCAGAGTATAGAGGAGCAATATAGACGTTGAAATACATCGATTAGCAGTGTATAGCGCAAAAGTCACAGCTATACTCTCCTAACCTGTCCAAACGTAATTAAGGCGAACGCAACATAACGTAGCCTAACTTGACGGGACCACCATTGCTGGTATCCCCAGAGCCAACCAGAGCATATTAGACCGCAGTGCAGAGCAGAAGCTCTCCGCAAAGCAGTATGTAGTACACAAGTCAATGCTAGACCCTCCAAACGTAACCAAACGTATCATAACCAAACGTAGCCTAAATAAAACTGACGCGCCGGGAACACTGTTACTGGCCTCCCCAGAGTCGAGCAGAGTATAGTTGAGCAATATAAAGGGTAGAAATACGACGAATAGCAGTGTGTAGCACAAAAGTCGGGGATAATGTGACAAACGTCATTTAACCTAACGTAACCGAACGTAACATGACACAACCAAACTTGCAGCGACCACTTTTGTTGCGTCCCCAGGGACACTCAGAATAAGATACAGCACAATAGAGCGCAGAAGTCCATATGATAGCTGTGTTGACCACAAAAGTCAAAGCTACCCCAACCTAACCCAAGGTAGCCTAACTACGCCGAACGCAAACTTACTCTACCTATCGTGCCGCGGCCACGGTTTCTGGCCACCCCAGAGCAGAGCAGAGCATATTAGGTCGCAGCAGAGCGCAGAAATCCACCGAATAGCAGTGCATGGCAAAAAAGCAAAGCTGCCTTTGCCTAACCTAACCAAACATAGCACAACCAAACGTAACTTAACAAAACCTAACTGCCCTAAGCCACTATTGTTGACCTCCACAGTGCCAAGCAGAGTACACTACAGCGCAGTAGATCACAGACACCCGCGGGGTTTCAGCGGACAGCACAAAAGGAAAGATATCCTAACCTAAGCTGACCGAACATAACCCAAACAGACGTTGCCTAACTAAGCATAACGTTCCAAGACGATAATTGCTATCTTTTCCAGAGCAAAGCTGAACATATGAGATCACAGTGGGCGCCGGAATCCGCCGAATAGCAGCGTACAGCAGGAAAAACGGATCTACCCTGTTCTGCCCCAACCAAAAGTAACATAACCAAACGTAGCCTAACTAAATCTAACGTGCCGAGACCGCTATTTCTGGAATCACCAGGGCCAGGCAGAATATACAAGAGCGCAGTAGAGAGCAGAGAGGCCATAAATAGCAGCGTATATCGCAAAAGACAAATATGCCCTAAGCTAACCAGGCCTAACCTAACCAAACCACACATGAACTGTCTAAGTCTAACGAGACGAGGCCAACATTTCTGGCCTCCCAAGTGCTAAGAAGAACAAACTAGAGCTCAGTAGATCGCAGAAACCCAACGAATAGTAGTGTATAGCACAAAAGTCAAAGCCATCATAACCAAACCCAACCCAACATATTCTAACCGAACGTAACATAACTCAAACAATCGTGTCACGACCTCTTTTCCTGGACACCCCATGGTCTTGCAGAGTATAGTATAGAGTATAGTAGCACAGTAGGGAGCAGAACTACAACGAATAACAGTGTATTCCAAGGAATCGAAAGCCATCCAGACCTAACACAAACCAACATGACCAAACGAAACGTAGCATACCTCAACCTAACGCGCCGTGATCACTATTGCCGGCCACTTCAGAGCCATGCAGAGCATATAAGAGCACAGTATAGCGCAGAAATCCACCGAAAACCTGTGAATAGCACTATAGTCAAAACTGCTCTATCCTAACATATCCAAACGTGATATACACGTACGTACCATAGCTTAACCCAATGTATCGAGACCTCTATTGCTGGAATCCCCAGTGCCAAGCAAAGTATACTAGAGCGCAGTAGAGCTCAGACATCCGCCGCATTGCAGTGTAAGGCACAGAAGTCGAAGGTATCGTAATCTAGTCTGACCTGACCTAGCCTAACCATACGTAGCCTGACTGAACGCAACTTGCCGATGCCACTAATCCTGTCCCGCCCAGAGACAAGATGAACATAATAGAGCAGACTAGAGCGCACAAATCCGCCGAATAGCAGCGTACAGCACGAAATACGTCTCTATCCTAGCCTAACCTAACCAATGTAACAAAACCGAACGTTACCTAATAAACCTCACGTGCCTAGAACACTTTCGCTGACCTTCGAATAGTTAATCACAATATGCCAGAGCGCAATAGAGAGCAGAAGTCGGACGCACTGCAGTGAAGAGCACAGAAGTCAAACCTAACCCAACATAACCTGACCTTATCCGACCTGACCGAACGTAGCAGAGCTCAACATAATGTGCCGATAACACTGTTTCTGTCTTTCCCAGGGCCAAGCAGAACATATTAGAGCACAGTGGAGTGCAGAAATCTAAAAAATGGCAGTGTATAGCTCAAAAGTCGAAGATACGCTCTCCTAACCAAACCAATCGTAGCATAACCAAACGTAGCCTAACTCAACCGAACGTGCAGCTACCGCTATTGCTGACCTCCCCAGGGACGGGCAGAGTATAGTAGAGCAGGCTAGAGCGCAGAGATCAAGCTAATGACTGTGCTTGCCAGGAAAGTCGGAGCTATCCAAACCTAACCCAAACGATCATAAACAGACCAAACGTAACCTAGCTAAGTTTAACGCGGCTGGACCACCATTACTGGCCTTCCCAAAGCCAAGCAGAGCATATTAAAACACGGCAGATCGAAGAAATACTCCGAATAGCAATGTACAGCAGAAAAAACGGACCTATCCGGTCCTACCCTAACCAAACGTAGCATAACCAAACGCAACCTAACACATTCTAACGTGCCGAGAACGCTATTTCTGGCCTCCGCAAAGCCGAGCAGAACACACTAGAGCATAGTAGAGCGCAGAAGGCAGCGGCCATGCTGCGTAAGACGCAAAAGTCAAAGCAGTCCTAACCTAACACATAGAAACGTGACGTTGCCCAACGTAGCCTAACGAAACCTGACGTGACGAGACCACTATTACTGGCCACCTCGGTGCCAAGCAGAGTATAGTAGGGCAATGTAGAGTGCAGAAATTGGCCGAAAAGCAGTTTTTAGCACAAAAGTCGGAGCTAGCATCTCATAACATAACCAATCGAAACGCAACCAAACGTAACCTAACTGAGCCTAACGTGCCGCGACCAGTATTGCTGGCCCCCGAAGAGCCAAGCAGAGCATAGTAGAGGAGAGTAGAGCGCAGAAATACGTAGAATCGAAGCGTATTGCAGAATGGTCGAAGCACTCCAAGCCTAACCAAAGCTAATGTAACCTAGCCAAACGTATCGTATCTTAACCTATATTACCGAGACCATTATTACTGTGGTCCCCGGATCCAAGCAAAATAAACTAGAGTACAGTAGATCTCAGCAATCCACCGCATTTCAGTGTACAGCACGAAAGCTACCGATAACCTGTCCTAGCCCAAACAAACCTAACCTAACCAAACGCAACTTAACTCTACGTAACGCGACGTGGCCACTGGTTCTTTGCTCCCCAGAGCGAAGCAGAGCATATAAGATTACAGTAGACCGCAGGAATCCACCGAATAGGAGTGTATAACACAAAAGTCAAAGCTGCCCTGGCATAACCTAACCACTCGTAACACTACCAAACGTAACCTAACTCTACCTAACTCGCCACCTGTCGCCGACACTATTGCTGGCCTCGCCAGAGCCCAGCAGAACATATTAGCTGTGAGAAGAACGCAGAAATCCATAGAATCTCGCTGAAAAGGTGAAAAGTCAAAGATACCCAAGCCTAACCCAAGCAAACATATCGAAACCTGACTTAGTAGACACAACGTAACGCAGCGCGACCACAAATGCTCGCCTCCGCAGGGTCAAGCAGATTGGAGTAGAGCACAGTGGGTGCAGGAATCCACCGAATGGCAGTGTACAGCACGAAAGTCAAAATGATCCTAACAAAACTTAGACCAACGTAACCTAACCAAACGTAACCTAACCCGTACAAGCGTACGGCGACCTCGACTGCTTGACCCCCGAGATTCGAACAGGGTATAGTAGAGCAACACAGAGCACACCACCGAATTGCCGTGTATAGCACAAAAGTTGAAACTACCTTATCGTAA
>NW_016908418.1:1074541-1113341 GCF_001483705.2 Eufriesea mexicana
GACCTGACCGAACGTAGCAGAGCTCAACATAATGTGCCGATACCACTGTTTCTGTCTTTCCCAGGGCCAAGCAGAACATATTAGAGCACAGTGGAGTGCAGAAATCTAAAAAATGGCAGTGTATAGCTCAAAAGTCGAAGATACGCTCTCCTAACCAAACCAATCGTAGCATAACCAAACGTAGCCTAACTCAACCGAACGTGCAGCTACCGCTATTGCTGACCTCCCCAGGGACGGGCAGAGTATAGTAGAGCAGGCTAGAGCGCAGAGATCAAGCTAATGACTGTGCTTGCCAGGAAAGTCGGAGCTATCCAAACCTAACCCAAACGATCATAAACAGACCAAACGTAACCTAGCTAAGTTTAACGCGGCTGGACCACCATTACTGGCCTTCCCAAAGCCAAGCAGAGCATATTAAAACACGGCAGATCGAAGAAATACTCCGAATAGCAATGTACAGCAGAAAAAACGGACCTATCCGGTCCTACCCTAACCAAACGTAGCATAACCAAACGCAACCTAACACATTCTAACGTGCCGAGAACGCTATTTCTGGCCTCCGCAAAGCCGAGCAGAACACACTAGAGCATAGTAGAGCGCAGAAGGCAGCGGCCATGCTGCGTAAGACGCAAAAGTCAAAGCAGTCCTAACCTAACACATAGAAACGTGACGTTGCCCAACGTAGCCTAACGAAACCTGACGTGACGAGACCACTATTACTGGCCACCTCGGTGCCAAGCAGAGTATAGTAGGGCAATGTAGAGTGCAGAAATTGGCCGAAAAGCAGTTTTTAGCACAAAAGTCGGAGCTAGCATCTCATAACATAACCAATCGAAACGCAACCAAACGTAACCTAACTGAGCCTAACGTGCCGCGACCAGTATTGCTGGCCCCCGAAGAGCCAAGCAGAGCATAGTAGAGGAGAGTAGAGCGCAGAAATACGTAGAATCGAAGCGTATTGCAGAATGGTCGAAGCACTCCAAGCCTAACCAAAGCTAATGTAACCTAGCCAAACGTATCGTATCTTAACCTATATTACCGAGACCATTATTACTGTGGTCCCCGGATCCAAGCAAAATAAACTAGAGTACAGTAGATCTCAGCAATCCACCGCATTTCAGTGTACAGCACGAAAGCTACCGATAACCTGTCCTAGCCCAAACAAACCTAACCTAACCAAACGCAACTTAACTCTACGTAACGCGACGTGGCCACTGGTTCTTTGCTCCCCAGAGCGAAGCAGAGCATATAAGATTACAGTAGACCGCAGGAATCCACCGAATAGGAGTGTATAACACAAAAGTCAAAGCTGCCCTGGCATAACCTAACCACTCGTAACACTACCAAACGTAACCTAACTCTACCTAACTCGCCACCTGTCGCCGACACTATTGCTGGCCTCGCCAGAGCCCAGCAGAACATATTAGCTGTGAGAAGAACGCAGAAATCCATAGAATCTCGCTGAAAAGGTGAAAAGTCAAAGATACCCAAGCCTAACCCAAGCAAACATATCGAAACCTGACTTAGTAGACACAACGTAACGCAGCGCGACCACAAATGCTCGCCTCCGCAGGGTCAAGCAGATTGGAGTAGAGCACAGTGGGTGCAGGAATCCACCGAATGGCAGTGTACAGCACGAAAGTCAAAATGATCCTAACAAAACTTAGACCAACGTAACCTAACCAAACGTAACCTAACCCGTACAAGCGTACGGCGACCTCGACTGCTTGACCCCCGAGATTCGAACAGGGTATAGTAGAGCAACACAGAGCACAACCGTACAAGCGTGCGGCGACCTCGACTGCTTGACCCTCGAGATTCGAACAGGGTATAGTAGAGCAACACAGGGCACAGGATACCACCGAATTGCCGTGTATAGCACAAAAGTTGAAACTACCTTATCGTAACCTAACCAAACGCAACATATACAAGTGCAACTTTACCGAGACCAACGAGCCGTGACAAATACTGCTGGCCACATCAGATGCAAGCAGCATATATAGAGCACGGTAGAGCGTAGAAATCCTGTGAATACAGGTGTATAGCATGAAAGTCAAAGCTACCGTCTCCTAACCTAAGCAACCGTAACATTACCAAATGAACCCTGATACAACCTATCGTGCCGTGACCACTATTGCCGGCCCCCGCAGAGTCGAGGATAATATAATAGTGCTCAGTAGAGCGCAGAAATCCACCGTATAGCAGTGGATAGCACAAAAGTCAAGGCCATACTAACGAAACATATCACAACCTAACCAAGGCAAACGTAACGTAACTCAAGCAAACGTGCGACGAACTTTGTTGCTGCCCTCCCGAGGGCGAAGCAGAAGATGTATGAACACAGTAGAGCGCAGAAGTCCACAGAGTATAGGTGTTTAGCGCAAAAGTTAATGCTATCCCATCCTAACGTAACCAATCGTAACACTGCCAAACGTAACAGACCTCAACGCAACGTGCAGCCACCAATATTTCTGGCCTCCCCAGATCCAAGCAGAACACATCAGAGGAGAGTAGGCCGCAGATATCCATAGAAACCAACTGTGCAGCAGAAAAGGCAAAGATATCCAAACCTAACCCAAACTAACAAAACCTTACCTAACGAAGCCAAGAATGACGTAACTTGCCAATACCGCTATTGCTGGTCCCCCCAGGGCCGAGCAGAGTATAGTAGAGCAACGAAGAGCGGAGGAATCCACCGAATACCAGTGCATAGCACAAAAGTCGCAGTTATGCTATCCTATCCTAACCAAGCGAAATATGACCAAAGGGAGATAACTAATCCCAGCCTGACTACACAACCATTTGTGTACAGCAAGAACCTTAATGCCACAATATCCTAACCTAACAAATCGTAACATAACCACACGTAACATAACCCAAAGTAACATTCCGCGACCACTGTTTCTGTCCTGCCCAGATTCGAGCTGAGTATAGTAGAGCAATGTAGACTTCGGAGAAACTCCGAATAGCAGTGCATAGCTCAAAAGTCGAAGAAACGCTAACAAAACCTTCCTAACATAAACGAACGAAGCGTAACCTAACTCAAACTAATGAGCCGAGACAACTACTAAACGCCGCCCCAGAGGCAAGCAGAACATACTAGGGTGCAACAGAGCGTAGAAATCCACCGCATTGCTGTGTATAGCACAAAAGTTAATGACGACATGATCTAACCTGACTTCACCTAAGCTACCCAAACGTGGTGTAACAAAGCATTACGTGACGAAACCAAGATTGCTGGCCTCCCAGAGTCAATCAGAGAAAATTAGAACACATTGGAGCGCAGAAATCCGCACCTAACCTGACTTCACCTAACCTACCCAAACGTGGTGTAACAAAACATTACGTGACGAAACCAAGATTGCTGGCCTCCCAGAGTCAAACAGAGAAAATTAGAACACATTGGAGCGCAGAAATCCGCCGAATAGCAGTCAATAGAACAATAGTCTGACTAGCTTATACTAACCTAGCCAAACGTAACAACCAAACGTAGCCTAACACAACCTAGCACGTCGAGACCACTACAGCTGGCCTCCACAGAGTCAAGCAGCGTGTAGTAGAGCACAGAATATCACAGGAATCCGCAGAATGACAGTGTATAGCAAGGAAGCCAAAGCCACCCTAGCCGAGCTTAGCCTAACCAAACTTACCGAAACGTAACCTAACTCAAACTGATGTTCCGCGACCACTGTTGCTCGCCTCCCCAGAGGCGACCAGAGTATAGTAGTGCAATGTGGAACGCAGAAATCCACCGAAGAGCAGTGTATGTTCCAGAAGTCGAGGATATCCTAACATAACCTGGCCCAACTCACCATAACCAAGCGTAGCATAACTGAACGTAAAGACGCCTACGCTGCAGCTGGCATCGCCAGAGCCAAGGAGAATATAGTAGAGCAATGTAGAGGACAGAAATCCACCGAATAGCAGCGTACAGCACAGAAGTCAAAAAATTCTATCGAAGCCTTGGCAACCTTCCCTAACGAAACGTAGCATAACTCAACCTAATGTGCCGAGACCACAATTACCGGCCACACCGGAGCCAAGCAGAAAATATTAGAACGTAGTGAAGCACAGAAGTCGGAGGGTGGAAGTTCATATCACTGGTGTAAGTCTATCCCATCCTGACACCACCAAGCGCAAAGTAACCAAACGTGGCATAGCTCAACCTAACGCGCCGAGACCACTATTGCTGGCGTCCGCATAGCCAATCAGAAAATACTAGAAGACAGCAGACCGCTGTAATCCACCGCATTGCATTGAATAACACAAAAGTCAAACATACCCTGGCATAACCTGGCCATACCTAACCAATTCAAACGTAGGGTAACACAACATAACGAGACGACGCCAACATTGATGACCACCCTAGTGCCGGGTAGAGCACATTAGAGTTCATTAGAGCGCAGAAATCTTCCGAACAGCAGTGTATATCACAGAAGTCAGAATAGCATGTCTTAATATAGCCAAACGTAACATATCCAGAGCCAGGCAGAGCACATTAGAATTCATCAGAGCGCAGAACTCTTCCGAGCAGCAGTGAATATTACACAAGTCAGAATAGCATGTCCTAATCTAGCCTAACGTGATATATACAAAGCAAGCAGACACAGTCTAACATGTCGAGAAACTTATTGCTGACACCCGCAGAGGCAACCAGAGTATACTAGCTCACAATAGTGCGCAGAGATCCACCGCATTGCAGTGAATAGCTCAAAAGACGCAGATAGCCCGACCTGTGTGTAGTACAGAAGTCTAAGCTATAGTAACCTAACCTCACAAAACGTAACATAACCGAACGCGGCATGCTTCAACGTACGCGCCTAGACCGCTATTTCTGGCATCCCCATAGCCAGGCAGAATATACTTGAGCACAGTAGAGTGCAGAAATCCAACGCATTGCAGTGAATAACACAGGGGTCGTAGACACCCTGTCCCAACCTGACCTAACCTAAACTAACCAAACGTGGCACAGCGAAATATGACGTGACGGGACCACTGCCGCTGGTTTCGCTGGTGCCAAGCAGAATGATGTGGAGAACAGTAGATCACCGGAGCCCGCCTTATACTATGGTATGTCACGGAAATCGTAGCCACCATAACCAAACATAGAATAACATAGCATAATGAAGGGTAGCCTAACTTAACATAAGCTTCCGCGACTATAGCTGTCCTCCTCAGAGCCAAGCAGAATACAGCAGACCACAGTCGCGTGCAGATACTCTCCGAATAGCAGTGTATAACACGAAAGTCAGAGATAATGTGACCGAGCTTGACGCAACCAAACCCAACCAAACGCAACATTGCTCAACCTTACGTGTCGAGACCACTATTGCTGGCTTCCACCAAGTCAATCAGAGCATGTTGTAGCGCGTGAGTGCTCAGAATCCCATCGAATTGCGGTGTATAGCACAAAAGGCGAAATAGCCTCTCCTAATATGTCCAATCATATCATAAACAAACGCAACATAACTGAACGTAACGCACGACGGCCACTATCGCTATCCTGCCCAGACTCGAGCAGAACCTTCTAGAGGGCAGTAGAGCGCAGAAATCCATAGATCCGCAGCGTAGAGCACAAAAGTCGTATCTATCCAGACCTAACCCAAGCTAACATAACATTACCGAACGTAGTTTGCAACAACGTAACGTCCCGTGGCCATTATTGGTGGCATCCCCAGTTCTAAGCATAATATAGTTGAGCACAGTACATCGCATAGATACACCGAAGTGCAGTGTGCACAGCACGAAAGTCTAACTTAACCAGACCGAGCTTAACCTAGCCTAATCCAAAGAAACGTGTCATAAACAATCTTAACATGACGAGACCTCTATTGCTGGCCCCCCTCAAATACAAGCAGGATGTACTGGAGCATAGTAGTGCGCAGAAGCCAACAGCGTTTCTGCGAATAGCACAAAAGAGGAAGACAACCCAACATAAACTGACCCAACCTAATCTAACCATACATAGCATTGCTCAACCTAACATGACGATACCGCTATTGCTGGCTTCCGCAGAGACAAGCAGAATAAAAGAGGGCACAGTAGATGGCAGAAATCCACGGCACTGCAGTGAGCAGCACAAGACCCATTGATATCTTAACCTAACATTACCTAATATAACCAAACCAAAACGCAGCATAACCCAACATGACGTACCACGACCAGTGCTCCTGGCCTCCCTTGAGCAAAGCGGAATGTCGTAGAGCATAGTAGATGTCATAAATACACCAAATAGCATTGCATAGCACGAATGCCAAAGCTATCCTAACCAAATATAGCCTAACCTGAACTAACCAATCATAACATAACACACCCTAACGTGTCACGGCCAATATTGCTCGCCTCCCCAGAATCGAGCGGAGCATAGTAGATCAATGTAGTGCGCAGAAATCCACCCAACAGCGGTTCAGAGCACAAAAGTCAAAGTAACCGTAACCGAGCCTTCCTAACCTAACCTGACGGAACGTAACATCACGCAACCTAACGTGCCGAGACCACTATCTCCGGCCACCCCAGGGTCAAGCAGAGCATATTGTAGCGCATGATAGCGCAGAAACACTTCGAATAGCGGTATATAGCACAAAAGAGAAAGCACCCTATCATAACCTAGCCAAACGTAACATAACCAAACGTAGCCTAACACAACCTATCGTGGCGAGACCACTATTTCTGGCCTCCACGGAGGCAAGCAGAATTTACTACGGCACAGTAAAGCACAGAAATCCACATTACGCAACATACCCTAATCAAAGGTAACGTTACGAGACAAATATTGCAGGGATCTCCATCGCCAAGCAATCCATATTAGAGGAGATAGGAGCGCAGGAGTCCATAGAACGGTAGTGTATAGCAGAAAAGTCATACATATCATAACCTGACCCAAGCTAACCTAACATGTCCAAACGTACACTAACTCAAACTGACGTCCGCAGACCGCTATTGCTGGCCTCCCCACGGCCAAGCAGAATGCACTAGAGCGAAGTAGAGCACAGGAACCCACCGCATTGCAGTGTATATCACAATATTCAATGATATTCTAACCAATCATGCCCTAACATAACCCAACCACACGCAGCCTAACACAAATAAACGTGCAGAGACTACTATTTATGGCCTCCCAAGTGTCGAGCGGAGCTTATTAGGGCTACATACTTCGCAAAAATGCACCGAACAGCAGAGTAAAGCGCAAAAGTCAAAGCTTTCCTAATCAAACTTAACCTAACATGTCGTAACCAAGCGTAACATAACACAACCTTACATCGCAGAAACACTATTGCTAGCCACCTCTGGGCCAATCAGTGCTTACTCCTGCACAGTAGAGAACAGACATCCACCGACTAGTAATTTATAGCCCAAAAGTAACTGATATCCCGACGGAACAAAGACTAACGAACTAGCGCCCCGTGATCACAATGGTTGGCGAACCCAGAGGCAAGCAGAATATGGAAGACACAGTAGAGAGCAGGTGTCCATAGGACAGTGCTGCTCAGCACAGGAGTCAGTGATACCCTAAGCTGACCCAGCCTAACCTAACCGAACCAAACACAATCTAGCTAAATCTAACGTGGCGCGGCCAGCATTGCGGGCCTCCACGGAGCCAACCAGGGCATAATAGGGAGAGCAGAGCGCAGAAATTCATGGAATCGCAGCGCATGGCTGAAAATTTGATGCTATGTACACCTAATCAAATACAACTTAACATAACCAAACGTAGCCGATCTCAACCTATCGTGCCGAGACCGCTATTGCTGACCTTTCCTGAGCCAAGCTGAACACACAAGAGCATCGTAGAGGGCAGAAGTCCACCAAATAGTAGTGTAGAACACAAAGGTCCGAGCCAACCTGGTCAAACCAAGCCGAACTTAACCTAACAAGGCATAGCATAACTAAACCTAACGAGCCGACACCACAATTGCCGATCTCTACAGAGACAAGCAGAACATACTAGAGCACAGTAGGGCGCAGACGTGCAGCGAGTAGCAGTGTATTGCGCAAAAGTAAAAGGCATCCTAACCAAATCTATCCCAACCTAACGTAAGAGAACGTAACCCAACTAATCCTGACGTGCCACGACCACTAGTGCTGGCCTCACGCGTTCCAATCAGGCTGTGATAGGTCACAGCAGTGCGGAGAAGTGCACTGAATATCAGTGTATAGCACAAAAGTCAAAGCAGTCATATCCTAACATAACCAATCGTAATATCACCAGACGTAACCTAACTCAACCTACCTAGTCGCGACCACCATTGCTGGCCTCCGCAGAGCCAAGCGGTGCAGCATAGAGGAGTGTAGAGCGCTGAAATCCACCGTAGAACAGTGTACAGCACAGAACTCGAAGGTATCCTAACCAAACGTAGGCAACCCTAGCCTACACGCGCAAGCGTGCCGCGAGTAATGTTACTGGCCTCCCAGAGCCAACCAGAGGCTTGTAGAGCATTTTCCATCTCTGGAGTCCGCCGAATAGCCGTGTATGTCGTATGAGTCAGAGCTATCCTAACCAAGCCTAACATAACCTAACCAAACCTAACGTAAGTTAACCAAACGTAGCCTACACGAGCATGACGTGTCGAGGCCACTCTTGATGGTTTCTGCATTATCAAACAGAACATACTAGACCGAAGCAGAGCGCAGAAATCGACCGAATAGCAGTGTATAACAGAACAGTCAAAGGTATGTTGACAAAATCTAACCTAACGTAACCTGAGCAAACGTAACATAACACAAACTAACGTGCCGCTACCTCCTTTTCCGGAGTTCTCGGAGAAAAACTGAACATGGTAGAGCACAGCAGAGCACAGGCGTCCATAGAGTATCAGGGTTCCGCACAAAAGTCAAAGGTATCCCGACACAAACCAACGACACCTAACACAACCAAACGAAATCTAACTCAACCTACGTGCCGCAACCATTATTGCTGGCCTCCACAGAGCTAATCAGAGCATAATACAGGAATGTAGATTGCAGAAATCCATAGAATCGCAGTGAATGGCGGAGAAGTCAAAGCTATCCGAACCCAACCGTCGCTAGCCTAACCTATCGAAACGTAGCCTATATGAACGTAACGTACCGAGACTAACATTACTGGCCTCCCCAGGGCCAAGAAGTGCATTCTAGATCGGAGTAGACAGCAGAAATACACCGAATAGGATTGTATGGCACTAAAGTCAAAACTATCCTATCCTAACCTAAGCAAACATAAAATAGCCAAACGTAACCTATCCCATCCTATCGTGCCGGAATCGGTATTGCTTGCCTCCCCATATCGAAGCAGAATATACTAGAGCTAATTGGAGCGCAGAAATCCACCGCATAGAAGTATATAGCACAAAAGTCAATGTTTTGGTATCCAAACAATACCTATCCTAACCCGACCAAAACCAACCGAAATAACCAGATATGCGGGCGCCACTATTTCTGGCCTCCCCACGGGCAAGCAGGACGTATTAGAGGAGAGTAGAGCGTAGATCTCCTTAGAATGGCAGTGTCTAGCATAAAAGTCAGAGATGCCCTAACCTAACGCAAGCTAACCTAACCTAACCAAACGCAACCTACCTCAACCTAACTTGCCGATACCGATATTGCTGGCCTCCTCAGAGCGAAGCAGAGCATGTTAGAGGATAGTAGATCGCAGAAATCAACCGAATGGCAGTGTACAGCGAAAATATCGATGGTACCCTATCCTAGCCTATCCAAACGTACACAACCGTACGTAGCATATCCCACCCTAACGTCCCGAGACCAGCATTGCTTGCCTCCCCAGAGACAAGCAGTATATACTAGAGCACAGTAGAGCGCAAAAGCCACTGAATAGCTGTGTACAGCGCAAAAGTCAAAGATTTCAGGACCAAACATAACCTAGCCTAACATAGCCAAGCGTAACGTAACTAAACCAGACGTGCCACGACCACTATTGATGGCCTCCCCAGAGCCAGGCACATGAGAGTAGAGTAATGTAGAGCACAGAAATCCACCGATAACCAGTGTATAGCACAAAAGTCAAAGATACCCTGACATAACCTGTACAAACCTGACCTAACCAAACGTAGCCTAGCACAACCTAACGTGCCGTGAACATTATTGCTGTCCTTGCCAAAGCCAATCAACTTATATTTGGGCACAATAGAGGGCGGAAATCCACCGAACTGCAGTGTATAGTGCAAAAGTCAAAGTTACTCTGACGAAACATATCCTTACATAACCTATCCAAACGTAGCATAACAAAAGCTTACGTGCCGCGACCACTATTTCCGCGTACCCAGGGGCAAGCAGAATATGGTAGAGCGCAGTAGAATCCAGAAACCCTCCGAACATCAGCGTACAGCACAAAAGTCAAAGGCATCGTGACCAAACCGAAACAAACATAACCAAGTCAAACGATGCATGCCACAACCCATCGTGCCACGACCACTATTGGTGGGCTCATCAGAGTCGAGCAGAACGTACAAGATCATAGTAGAGCGCAAAAATCCACCGAATAGGTGTGTATAGAGCAAAAGGCAAATAGAGTCCTGGCCAAACAATGCCTAACGTAACCGAAACGGACGTAACATAAGCCAACTTAACGCGCCGCGACCAGTATTGCTGGCATCCCCAGAGGCATGCAGTACATGAAAGAGCACAGTAGAGCGCATAAGGCCAACATGTAGAAGTGTATAGCAAGAAAGTCAAAGATAATGCTCAGAGAGCAAACGTGTCCCAGCCCAACCTAGCCACACGTACACTCACTAATCCTATCGAGCCGAGACCACTATTTCTGGGCCCCCGTGAGCCAAGCATATCATATTAGAGCATAGTAGGTCGCAGAAATTTCCCTAATGGAAGTGTGTAGCGCAAAAGTTAAAGCCATCCTAACCAAACCTAACCGACCCTAGCCAAACCGAACGTACCCTAACACGACCTATAGTGGACGACAACTATTGCTGCCCTCCCCAGGCTGAAGCACAGTATAGTAGAGCGCATAAATCCACCGCATTGCAGTGTAAAGCAGAAAAGTCAAAGATACCTGAACCTAACCCGTCCTAACCTAACAGAAACGAACGTAGCGTAACTCAACATATCTTGCCGAGACCACTATTACTGAACTTCCCAGTGTCATGCAGAACATACTAGAGCACAGTAGAGCACAGATATCCACCGAATAGCAGTGTATGGCACAAAATTCAAAGAGCCCTAACCAAATCTAACCTAACTCATCATAACGAAACGTATCATAACACGAACCAGCATTCCGCGAACACTATTGCTGGCGATCTCACAGATAAGCAGAATATGATAAAGCACAGTAGAGTGCAGAAGTCCATAGGATAGCAGTGTTCAGCACAAAGGTCAAAGATATCATAACCTTACCCGACTGGCCTAACATAACCGAACGCAGTATGACTGAACCTGACGTGCCGCGGCCAGTATCGCTGGCGTCCTCAGAGTCTATCGGAGCATATTAGAGGAGAGTATAGCACAAAAATCCATAGAATCGAAGAGAATGGCACAAAAGTGGTGGCTATCCAACCCTAATCCAAGCTAACATATCCTAGCCACACGTAGCCAAGCATATCATAAACTGGTGGCTATCCAACCCTAATCCAAGCTAACATATCCTAGCCACACGTAGCCAAGCATATCATAACGTGCCGCAAACATTTTACCTTGCCTCCCAGGTCCAAGCAATGTACAGTAGAGCCCAGTCAGGCTCAGAAATCCTCCGAATAGCAGTGTACAACACGAAAGTAAAAGATAACCTGATCGATCTTAACCTAACATAACCTAACCAAACGTAGTGTAACTCGACTCATCGTGGCGAGACCAAAATTGCAGATATCATCAGACTCAAGCAGAGCACATTAGAGCCCGTTAGAGCGAAGAAATCCACCAAAAAGCAGTGAATAGCACAAAAGTTGGGGTAGGCTATACTGGCCTAGCCGAACGTAACATACCTGAACGTGGCCGAACACAACCCAATATGACGGAACAACTATTGCTGGCCTGCACAGGGACAAGGAGAATGTACTACAGCACAGCAGAGCGCAGAAATCCACCGAAATACAGTGAATACCTCAACAGGCGTAGATACCCAAACATAACCTGGCATAACACAACCTAAACAAACGTAGCATAACTAAACATGACGTGCCGCGACCACTGCTCCTGGCCTCCCCAGAGCCAAGCAGAATGTAGTAGAGGACAGAATACCACAAAAATCCGCGGAGAAGTAGAGCAAAGCACAATAGCCGAAGTAGTATACCCTAACCTAGTCGAGCGTAACATAACCAAACGTAACAAAGCTCAACCTAACGCGACGAGACCACTACGGCTAGTCTCCACACAGACAAGCAAACTATACTAAACCGAGCTGCGCAGTGCGGGAGACTTCGGTGAAGTTGTATGCCCCGATCCGGCAAGTCCACTTACCTCGCCTCCTCGTTGGTGCCCTCGGGGTCCAGTGGGTGGTGTCCCATGCGTTCGCGCATGCCACTGGATGCGAAAGAGGGAGTGGCAACGTGCCATGGAGACCTTCGGTTGGATCTCATATCCATGCCAGACTCGAAGTGGCCCAAGAGAAGTACGCCAATACGGGTATCCCCCGGGCGTACGCCTAAGCCTACTAAGGTCATGCGCGGGTTGACTTCCGCTGGTTGGACCGGCTCATTGCTTTGGTATGATGATGATCTAAATTCGCACCCACCATCTGCCGCTATATCCAAAAATGTACCAGGTACGGCAAAGCTGCGCATTGGCGCCGAAAGCTTAAGAAACAATATTTGTCTTGCCACGAACACTATTGCTCGCAACTCCAGAGTCGATTTGAGTATGGCATAGCAATGCCGAACGCGTAAATCTTCCGAAGAACAGTGTATAGCACAAAAGGCAAAGAAATCCTGACCAAACCTTCCTAGCATTGTCCAACGAATCGTAACCTTCCTCAAACTGAAGTACCGAGACTACAATTTCTGGCAGCTCCAAATCCAAGCAGAATATAATACAGCACAGCAGAGCGCAGAAATCCACGTCATTTCAGTATATAGCACAAAAGCCATAGATATCCAAATCCGTCCTGCCCTAACCTAACCTGACAAGGTGTACCCTATATCAACGTATCGTGCCGATACCACTATTGCAGGCCCTCCTAAAGCTAACCTGAACATATTACGGCGCAGTAGGGCGCGGAAATCCGCCGAATAGCAGTGTATAGCGCAAAAGTCATAGCTGGATATTCCTAACCTAACCAACCGTAACGTACTCAAACGTAACCTAACACAAACTGTCTAGCAGGGACCACTATTGCTGGCCTCCACATAGTCAAGCAGAGCATATTAGAGCACCGTACATCGCAGAAGTCCACCGAAGAGCATTATAGAGCACTAACGCCCATGCTACCCTATCCTACCCCAACCAAACGTAACGTAACCGAACGTAGCTTAACAAAACCTCACGTGCCGCGCACACTATTTCTGGGCGCCTCAGAGCGAATCAGAACATATTAGAGCACAATAGAGCGCAGAAATACACCACACAGCTGCGTATAGGACAAAAGTCAAAGCTATCATGTCATAACGCAGCCAAACCTAACGTAACCAAACGTAACCTAACACATCCTAACGTGCATAGACCACTACAGGTGACTTCCACAGAGCCAACCGGAAAATACTAGAGTATGTCAGGGCGCAGGTGGCCTCTAAAGAGAAGCGAACTGTACAAACGTCAAGTATACCCCAACTTTACCTGACCCAACCATACCAAACCAAACGCGGACTGGCCCAAGCTATGGATATGAGACAATATTGCTGGCCTGCACAGTGCCAAGCAGAAAATACCAGAGCACAGTAGACCTCAGAAATCCACCGAAAAGCTGTGTACGACACGAAGGTCAGAGCTACGCAAACCAAACCCAAACTATTGTAACCTAATCAAACGTAGCCTAAATCCAGTTAACGAGCCGACAGCGAAATTGCCGACCTCCTCGCAGACAAGCGGAGCATATTAGCGCAGAGTAGGGCGCAAAAATCCACCGAATAGCGGCTTCTAGCTCAAAAGTCGGACGTATTCTCTCCTGCCCTAATCTTACCTAACCTGACCAAACGTAACCTAATTCAACCATACGTGCCACGACCACAATTGCCGGCCTCTTCAGTGTCTAGCAGAGCATTGGAGAGCAATGTGCTGCGCTGGAATCCAACGAATAGCAGTGTATAGCGCAAGAGTCAAAGAAATCCTAGCCTAACTTAGCCGAACCTACCCTAGCCGAACGTAATCTAAATCTACCTAACGTGTCGCTTCCGCCATTGCTGGCCTCCACAGGGTCAGGCAGGACATATTACGGTAAAGTAGGACGCAGCAGTCCATAGAAAAGCAGTATACGGAAGAAATGTCGAAGCAATCAGAACCTTACCAAAGCTGACGTGACCCATCCAAACTTAACCTAACACTGCCTAACGTCTGCTGGCGCCATTTCTGGCTCCCTGGAGGAAGAAAGAGCATATTAGAGCACAGTAGACCACAGAAATCCACCGAATAGCTGTATATAGCGCAGAATTCGTAGCTATCCTATCCCAACCTAACCAAACTTAACATAACTGGTCGTAATCTAAATCAACCTAACGCTCCGAGGCTACTGTTGCTGCCATCCTAAGTGCCAAGATCAACATACCAGAGGCGGGTAGAGCGCAGAAATCCATAAGATCTCAGAGCACTGCGCAAAGGTCGCAGCTACCCTAGCCCAACCAAACCAAACGTAACACAGCCCATCGTAGGATACCTGAACCTAACTTGCCGAGACCACTCTTGCCTGCCTCCACAGAGCCAAGCAGAACATGCTAGAGCACAGAAGAGTACAGAAATCCGCTGAATAGCAGTGTATGGCGTTAAAGCCGGCGCTATTGCAACCGAGCCTAGCCAAACCCCAAATAACCGAACTTAACATAACCAAACCTAGGGTGCCGAGACCACTATCGCTGCACCCCGCACTGCGAGGCAGAATACACTAGAGCACGGTAGGTAGCAGGTATCAAGCACATTGCAGTGCACAACAGAAGAGGCAAAGATACCATAACCTAACCTACCCTGCACCAACCTAACCAATCGCAGCCTAACTAAACCTACACGTGCCGGGGCCGTTATCGCTGGCCCCCAGGGACAAGCAGGACACACTAGTGCAGTGTAGGGTGCAGAAGTCCACCGAATAGCAGTGTACTGCACAGAAGTGAAAGGTCCCGTACCCTAACCTAGCCGATCGTCACATAGCCAAACCCATCGTGCCGCGATCACTATTGCTGGTCTCCCCAGAACCAAGCAGAACATTATAGAGAAGAGTAGAGCACAGCAATCCATAGAATCGCAGTGAATAACAGAATAGTCAAGGCTATCCAAACCTAACCCAAACTAGCGTAACCCAACCGAACGTTGACTAACTCAGCGTAACGTGCGGTGACCACTATTGCAGCCATGCACAGTGCCAAGCAGAATATGTTACGACAAAGTAGAGTTACGCATGTATCTGCCAAACAACAGTGTATAGCACGAAAGGCAATGTTATCCTAACCAAACTTACCCCAACTTAACATAACCTAACGTAATCTAACTCAACGTAACGCGTCACGACCGTTATTTATGGCCGTCAGAGATTCGAGCGGAGTATAATAGAGCAACGTACAGAGCAGGAATAATCCCAATAGCTGTGTATAGCACAAAAGTCGTAGCTACCCTGTCCTAACGTAGCAAAGCCAAACATGCCCGAAAGTAACATGACTGAACCTAACGTGCCGAGATCATTATTGCTGGAATCCCTAAAGGGAAGCGGATCATAATAGAGCACAGTAGTGAACTGTAGTCGACAGCACTCCTGTGAATAGCACAAAGGTCGAATATATCCTAACCTAACTTGTCCGAACTTAACGTCACCGTGCGTAGCGTAACTAAACCTAACTTGCCGACACCACGAGTGCTGGCCTCTCCCGATCCAAGCAGATAATATTAGAGCACAGAAATCCACAGAATAACCAGAGTATAGCGCAGAAGTCGGCGATATTGCCACCAAGCACAACCAAACCTAACCTAACCGAAAGTGACATAATTCAACCTACGGTGCAGCGACCACTATTCCCGGCGTCACCAGAGAAAAGCAGAGTAAGGTAGAGTACTTTAGAGGGCAGAAGTCCATAGAGTAGCAGTGTGTAGTGAACAGTCTATGCTGTCCGTACCTGACCCAAGCTAGCATAACTTAACCAAACGTAACATAACTCAAAGTAACGTGCCGCGACCACGATTGCTGGCCACCCCTGTGCTAAGCAGAACATATTAGAGGAGAGTAGGGTGCTGAAATCTACCTTATAACAGCGTATAGCACGAGAGTCTAAGATATCCCAACAAAGCTTAGCCTAACCTATCATAAGCTTGCGTAACGTAACACAACATAACGTGCCACGGCCCCTATGTTGTACAACACTGAGTCGGGCAGGGTACAGTAAAGCTATGTAGAGTGCAGAAAGGCGCAGAAAAGAAGCGTAAATCACAAAATTCAGAGCAACCCTAACCAAGCTTAATCTAACCTAACCATACCAAACGTAGCTTAACTAAACGTAACTGACCGGCAGCACTATTGTTGGTATCCACGTAGCAATGCAGAACATGTTAGAGAACAGCAGAGCGCAGGAATCCACCGCATTGCAGTGTACATCACAGAAGTCGAAGACATCCTATCATAACCTGGCTTAGTATAACCAAACCGAACGTAGCCTAACTCAACATAAAGTGCCGAGACCGTAACTGCTGGCCCACCCAGTGCCAAGGAGAACATGCTAGAGCACAGTAGAGCGCGGAAATGCACCGCAGAAGCAGTGTGTAGCGAAAAAGTCAGAGCTATACTATCCTAACATGAAAAATCGTAGCACAACCAAACGTAACCTAGCTCAGCCTAACGTGCCGCGACAGATATTGCTGCCATTCGCAGAGCCCAGCAGAACGTATTATAGGAGAACAGGGCACGGAAATCCACCGCATGGCAGTGTATACCACAAAGGTTATATCTATCCTATCCTTCCGCAGCCAAACGTAACACATCCAAACTTACCCTATACCAAGCTGACGAGCCGTGAACAGAATTGCTGGCCTCCCCAGGGCCAAGCAGGTCGAATTTGAGCATAGTAGAACGCAGAAACGCACCGAAAAACAGTGTACTGCGCAAGCGTCGGAACAACCGTATACAAACTGAACCAGCCTTCACAAAACCAAACGTTACATAACTTTACCTATCGTGCTGGGAGAGCAGTTTCTGGCCTCCCCAGGGCAAAGTAGAATGTAGTAGAGCACAGTAAAGCCCAGAAATCCACCTCATTGCTGCTCATAGAACAAAAGTCGAATATACGCTAACATAGCCAGACCTATCGTAACCGAACCCAACGTAGACTAACTCAACGTAACTTGCCGGGAACATAATTGCTGGCATACCCAGAGCCGAGCAGAATATATTAGAGGAGAGCAGAGCGGAGATATCCATATAATATCGGCGTATAAAGGAAAAGTCAGAGCTACCCGAGCTTTACCCATGCCAACGTAACCTAATCAAACGTACCATACCTCAACATAACGTGCCGCAGCCACTATTGACGGCCGCACCATGTCCAAGTAGGAAGTAGTTGAGCACAGTAGCGCGCCGAAATCCGACAGAAAGCAGAGTATAGCACAAAGGTCAAAGCTTTCTTATGCTAACATAGCCAAACGTAACGTAATAAGCGTAACATATCTCAATCTAACGCGCCGAGACCACTATTACTTGCCTCCACAGAGCCGAGCAAAGCGTACTGGAGCATTGAGGAACGCAGGAATCCAACAAATATCAGTGCATAGCACAAAAGTCAAAGCTGTCCTAGCCGTAATTAGCGTAAGCTCAACTAACCAAACGTAACGGAAAACGACCTAACGTGCCGAGACCACAGTTTCTGCCCTCCCTAGAGACAAGTAGAAAATATTAGAGCAGAGTAGGGAGCAGAAACTCTCCGCATAGCAGTGCGTGGCAAAGAAGTCAATGCTACATTGTCCTAACTTAATAAAGAGTAACATAGCAGAACGCAACCTAACTCAAACTATCGTGCCGTGACCATTATCGCTGACGACCCCAGCGACGTGCAGTGCAGATTAGGGGAGAGGAAATTTCAGAAATCCATAGAAACGCAGCGTATAGACGAAGGACATGGATCTCCTGACCGAACTATAACTAACCTAACATCGCAAGTGTACCATAATAGTGATTGCTGCAAGTTAAGTTTGGTTAGGTTAGGTTAGATTATGTTTCGTCAGGTTGCCTACGCCTTTTGTGCTATGCACAGCAATGAAGTCGATTTCTACGTTCTACTGTGCTCTAGCATATTCTGCCCAGCTCTGCGGGTGCCAGCAATAGTGGTCTCGGCACGTTCGGTTGGGTTAGGTTACGTTTGGTTAGGTTAGGATAGGATGGACCCGACTTTTATGCTATACACTGCTCTTCGGTGTATTTCTGCCCGCTACTGCGCTATAATATGATCTGCTTGGCTCAGGGATGCCAGCTATAGTGGTCTCGGCAAGTTAGGTTGTGTTATGTTATGTTTGATTAGGTTAGGTTTGTTTGGATTGGGTAGGATATTTTTGACTTTTTTGCTGTACACTGCAATTCGGTGGATACCTGCTCTCAGCTGTTCTCTAGTACATTCCGCTTGGCTCAGGGGAGGGGAGCAATAGTGGTCTCGGCACGTTAGGTTCAGTAGTGCTACGTTTAGTTGGGCCAGGCTACGTTAGTTTCGGGTGGGATATCTTTGACTTTCGAGACATGCACTGTTATTGGGAGGACTTCTGAGCTCTACTGTGTTCTACTATATTCTGATTGTCTCTGGGTAAGCCAGCAATGGTGGTTGCGGCACAATATGTGCAATATGCAACGTTTGGTTCGGTTACGTCAGTATGGGTTAGATTTGTAGATAATTGACTCTTCTGCTACACACTGCTATTCTGTACATTCCTGCGCTCTGCTGTACGCTAGTATATTCTGCTTGGATGTGAGGAGGCCAGCAATTGTGGTCTCGGCACGTTATGATGAGTTAGGCTACGTTTGGCTATGTTATGTTAGTATGGTTTAGGTATGGACAGCTTTGCCTTTTCTGCTGCACACTGCGATTATATTGAGTTGATTTCGGCTACGTTCGGTTACGATACGTTTGGTTAGGTTAGGATGCGGTAGTTTCGACTTTTGTGACATACTCTGCTAGACCTTTGATATCGGCGCTCTAATGTGCTCTAATATTTTCTGCTTGGCTCTAGCGGGGTCAGCAAGTGAGGTGTCGGCACGTCAGGTAGAGCTAGGTTATGTTTGGTTAGGTTAGTTTAAGTGAAGTTCGGTATGTGTATCTTTGACTTTCGAGCTATAAATTGTTATTCGGTGGATGACCGCACGCCACTGTGCTCTCGTATGTCTGCTGGGCTCTGGGGAAGGCAGCAATAGCGGTCTCGGCACGTTGGTTTGAGCTATGCTACGTTTGGCTATGTTCCGTTGGCTCGGGTTAGGATTGGGTAGCGATGACTTTCCTTATGTTCACTGCGATTCTATGGATTTCTACGTTCTACTCCACACTTATGTGTTCTCCTTGTCTCTGGGGAGGCCAGCAACAGTGGCCTCGGCACGTCAACTTGAGTTATGTAACTTTCGGTTACGGTACGATTGGTTAGGTTAGGAGAGGATAGCTTTGACTTTAGTGCCATAGTCTGTGACTAGGCATATTTCTGCGCCCCTAAGAGCAGAAATATCTCCAGTTTGGTTCTGAGATAGACAGCAATAGTCGTCTCGGCCCGTTACGTTGAGTCAGATTACTTCCGGTTACGTTGGGATACGGTAGGTTTGTTTAGGGTAACTTTAACTTTTGTGCTGTACACAGATATTCGGTGGATATCTGCCATCTACTGTGCCCTAGTATGTCCTGCTTGGCTCTGGGATTGCTAGCAATAGTGCTATCTGTACGTTACGCTGAGGAACGTTACGTTCGGTTAGGTTGAGTTAGGCTAAGTTTGGACAGGATATCTTTTACTTTTCTGCTGTGCACTGATATTCGGTCGATTTCGGCGCTTTACTGTGCCCTAGTATTTCCTGCTTGGCACTGCGGAGGGCAGCAATAGCATTTTCGGCACGTTAGGTTGAGATAGGTTTCGTTTGGTTATGTTCCGTTGGTTCGCGCCAGGCATACGTGCGTTTGACTTTTCTGATATACACTGCGTTTGTATGGATATCTGCTTTCTGCTATCCACTAATGTGTTCTGCTTGGCTCCAGTGAGGCCAGCGATAGTGGTCGTTGCACGTTAGCTTGTGTGATGTTACGTTTGGTTTTGTTAAGGTAGGTTATGTTAGGAGGGGATAGGTTTGACTTTGGTGACATGGTTTGCTATCACGTGGATTCCTGCACCCTACAGAGCTCTAATATTTCCGGCTTGGCTATCGCAAGGCCAGCAAGGGTGGTCTCGGCACGATACGTTAAGTCAGGCTACGTCCGGTTAGGCTGGGTTATGCTAAGCTTGGTCAGGGTAGCTTTATATGTTCTGTTGGTTTGTGTCAGGTTCGGGTAGTCTGGACTTTTTTTATATACACTGCGATTCTATGGGCTTCTGCGTCCTGCTCCCCACTAATATGTCCTGCTTGACTCTGAGGAGGCCAGCGATAGTGTCCGGGGCTAGTTAGGCTGTGTTGGGTTACGTTTGGATATGTTAAGCTTGGTTAGGTTAGGCGAGGAAAGCTTTGACTTTAGTGCTATAGAATGCTATTAGTTGGATTTCTGTGCCCTACAGTCCTCTAGCATGTTCAGCATAGCCCTGGGAATGCCAGCAATAGTGGTACCTGTACGTCACCCTGAGTCACGTTACGCTCGGTGAGGTTGAGTTAGGCTAAGTTTGGACAGGATATGTTTTACGTTTCTGCTGTGCACTGCTACTCGTAAGACTCCTGCGCTCTGCCGTGCTCTAGCATGTGCTGCTTGACACTGGGGAGGGCAGAAATGCCCATCTCGGCACGTTAGGTGCAGTTAGGCTACGTTCGGTTGTATTCCGTTGGTTTGGGTTTGGGATACGTACCTTTGACTTTTCTAATATACATTGCGATTCTCTGGCTTTCTGCATTCTACTCCAAACCAATGTGTTGTGCTTATCTCTGGCGAGGCCAGCAATAGTGGTCGGGGCACGTTAGGTTGTGTTGGGTTACGTTTGGATATGCTACGATTGGTTAGGTTAGGAGTGGATATTTTTGACTTTATGCTATAGTCTTCTATTAGATGGAGTTCTGCGCCCTACAGTGCTATAACATGTTCAGCTTGTCTCTCGAAGGCCAGGAATAGTGCTGTCGGCACATTACGTTGAGTTACCTTACGTTCGTGCAGGTTGGGTTAAACTATGTTTTGCTAGGATACCCTTCACCTTTGTGCTGTACACTGCCATTCGGTGGATTTCTGCGCTCTGCTGTGCCATAGTATGCCCTGCTCGGCTCTTGGGGGGGGGGGGCAGAGGTAGCGGTCTCGGCACGTTATGTTGAGCTAGTTTATCTTTGTTTATGCTCTGTTGGTTTGGGATACGTTTGGGTACCTTTGACTTTTCTGATGTGCCCTGCGGTTCAATGGACTTCTGCATTCTACTCTCCACTAATGTGATCTGCCTGTCTCTGGGGAGGCCAGCAATAGTCGTCGCGGCACGTTAGCTAGAGTCAGGTTACGTTTGGTTCTGTTACGATTGGTTATGTTAGGAGGGGATAAGTTTGAATTTAGTGCTGTAGTCTGCTGTTAAGTGGATTTTTGCGCCCTACAGTGCTATGATATTTTCAGCCTGTCTCTGGGAAGGCCAGCAATAGTGGTCTCAGCACGATATGTTGTGTCAGGTTACGTTTGCATATGTTGGGTTAGGCTAAGTATGGTTAGGATAGCATTAACTTTTTTGCTGCGCACAGCTTTTCATTGTATTTCTGCGCTCTACTGCGATGTAGTATTTCCTGCTTCGCTCTGGGGTGGGGGGAAGCAGTAGCGGTTTTAGCACGATAGGTTGAGTTAGTCTATGCTTGGCTATGTTCCGTCGGTTTGGGTTTGGTATACGTAGTTATGGCTTTTCTGATATAAACTGCGATTCTACAGACCTCTGCGTTCTGCTCTCCGCTAATGTGTTCTGCTTGGCTCTCGGGAGCCAGCAATAGTAGTCTCGGCACGTTAGGTTGTGTTAGGCTATGTTTGGCTATGTTCCCTATGTTTGGGATAAGTTTTGTGTGGCTTTGACTTTTCCGACATACCCTGCGATACTATGGACTTCTGCGTTCTATTCTCCACTAATGTGTTCTGCTTGGCTCTGCGGTGACTAGCAGTAGTAGCAGAGGCACGTTAGGTTGGGTTGTGCTGCGTTTGGTTATGTTACGATTGGATAGGTTATGAGCGGGTAGGCTTGACTCTACTGCTAAACAGTACTATTCTGTGGGTTTCAGCGCTCTACTCTGCTGTAATATCTTCAAATTGGCTCTAGGGAACGCAGCAATTGTGGTCTCGTCACATTAAGTTGATTTAGGTTACGTCTGGTTGGGTCACGTTTGTCTTGATTCGGCTTGCATAGCTTTGACTTTCGTGAGATATACTGCAATTCGATGGATTTCTACGCCCTATTGTGCTCTACTGTACTCTTCTCGGCTCTGAGGAGGCCAGGAACAGTGATCCCGGCACGTTAGTTTGATTTAAGCTGCGTGTGGGTGTGTTAGGTTTGGCTAGTGTTGGAGGTGATAGCATTGACTTTTGCGCTATATAATGCAATTCGGAGAAATTCTGCGCTACGGTGTACCCTAATTTGCTCTGCTTGGCTATGGGGTTGCCAACAATAGCGGTATCGGCACGGCAGTCTGAGTTAGGTTACGTTTGGTGAGGTTAGGCCAGCCTGTGTTAGGTTAGGACCGCTTTGGCTCTTCTGCCATACATTGCCATCGCTTGGAATTCCGCGCCCTACAGTCCTTTAAAATGTTCCGCTCGGCGATGCGGTGGCCTGCAATAGTGGTCTAGGCACCTTATGTTTGATTTGGTTGCATCCGGGTATATTACGTTCGTTTAATTTGGGATAGGATTGCCTTCACTTTTGTGCCATACAGTGCTATACGGTAGATTCCTGCGTACAACATTGCTCTACTGTTCGTAGCTGGTCTCTGAGGTGGGCAGCAATAGCGGTCATGACGCGATAGGTTCGGCTACGTTACGTTTGGTTAAGCTAGTTTGGGCTATGTTTTGTTATAATGGCCTTGACTTACGTGCTATACACCGTTATTCGGTCAATTTCTGCTGTCTACTGTGATATAATATGCTCTGCTTTGCTCTAGTGTGGCCTGAAATAGTGGCCGTGGCGCGTTAGGTAGAGTTTAGTTACCTTTGGTTAGGTTAGGTGATTCTGGGGCGGGTTAGGATGTCTTTGGCTTTTGTGCTGTACACTACTATGCGGTGTATTGCTGCGAACTACTTTGCCATAGTATGCTCTGGTTGGCTCTGGGGAAACCAGTAATAGCGGTCCCGGCACATTAGGTTGAGTTATGTTACGTTTTGTTAGATTAGGTTGGGTTAGGTTTGGTCCGAATATGTTTGACTATTGTGCTATCCACTGCAGTGCGTTCGATTTCTACGGCCTATTTTGCTCTAGTATATTCCGCTTGGCTCTGCGGAGGCCAGAAATAGTGGTCGCTGCACGTTACGTTGTGTTAGCTGGCGTTTGGGTATGTCGCAGTTGGTTAGGCTAGGAGAGGTTTGCTTTGACTATTGTGCTATCCACTGCTGTTCTGTGGGCTTTTGCGATACACTGGTATCCGATATCTTCAGCTTGGCACTGGGAAAGACAGCAGCTGTGGTCTCGGCACGTTCTGATGTGTTGAGCTGCGTTTGTTTGGCTTAGGTTAGGTAATGTTATGTTAGGATATCTTTGACTTTCTTGCATTACACTGCAACGACGCGTACTCCTGTAGTCCACCGTACGCTAGCATATTCTGCTTCGATCTTGGAAAGTAAGCAATAGTGGTGTAGGTCGGTAAGGTGCAGTTAGGATACCTTTGGTTATGTTAGGCTTGGTTAGGTTAGGATATGATTACCATGACCTTTGCGCTATGCACTAGTATTCGGTGGATTTCAGTTTTACGAATTGCACTATTATGCTCTGCTCGAGACTGGGTAGGCCAGTGAAGGTGGTCGCAGCAAGTTAGTTTACGATAGTTTGCGTTTGGTTATGTTTCGTGTGGCCAGTTTAGGAGAGGATAACATTGACTTTCGTGATATTCACCGCTATTCGGTGGATTTCTGCCCTTTACGTTACTCTAGTTTGCGCTGCTTGGCACCGGGTCAGCAGTTGTAGTGTATGCCGTTAGGTGGTGTTAGGTTTGGCTAGGTTATGTTATGTTATGTTTGATTATGCTAGGACGGCTATGGTTATGTGCCGTACACTGCTGTACGGTGGATCTCTGCGCTCTGCTTTGCTGTAGTACACTCTGCGTGTCTCTATGTAGGACAGCGATTGTGGTCTCGGCATAGCGGGTCATGTCACGTCACGTTTGTTAGGTTAGATGCCATTAGGTTAGGTTAGGTTAGGGTATCTTTGACTCCTCTGCCATACATTGCCATTCATTGGAATTCTGCGATCTACTCTCCTTTAATATGTTCTGCGTGGCGACTGGGAGGGCAGTGGCAGTGGTATATACAAGTTGGTTTGGATTAGCTTAGGTTTGGCTATGTTACGTTTTGGTAGGTTAGGATGGGATGACTTTGACTTTTGTGCTATACGCCACATTTCGGTGGAGTTCTGGGCTCCGCTGTGATCAAATATGTTCAGCTTGGTTCTTGGAAGGGCAGAAATAGTTGTCTCGGCACCCAATGCTGAGATAGGCTACGTTTGGGAGGGTTAGCGAAGGTCAGGTTAGGTTAGGTTGTCCCTACCATTGTGCTTTACACAGCAACGTCGTGGACTTCTGTTATCTACTGTGCTCTAGTATACTCTGCTTAGCTCTAGGAGGTAAGCAATAGTGTTGTAGAGTTGGTAGGGGAGTTAGGTTACGTATTGTTGTGCTATGTTTTGTTAGGTTAAGCTAGGGTAGGTTTGACTTTTGCGCCATACACTGCTTTTCGATGGATTTCTGCACTCTACTGTGCACTAATATGCTCTGCTTGTCTCTAGGGAGGCCAGAAATAGTGATCTCGGCATGTTAGGTACAGATAGGTTGCGTTTGGCTAGATTATATATGTTTGTGTTATGTTTCGATAGCTCGGACTTTCTTGGCATAGAATACTGTTCGGTCGATTTCTGCGTTCCACTGTGCTCGGATATACTCTGTTCGACTTTGGGGAGGCCAGCAATAGTGGTCGCTGCAAGTTGTGTCGAGTAATGTTACGTTTGGCTCCGTCACGATTGGTTTGGTTAGGAGGGGCTAGCTACTGCTTTTGCGCTGTACACCGCTGTCCGGCATAACTCTGCACTCTACTGTGCTCCAATATGCTCAGTTTGTCTCTGGGAGGGACAGCAATAGTGGTATCGGCGCGTTATGTTGAGTTTGGCTACGTTCGGATATGTTAGGTTTGGTCGTGTTAGGTAAGGTTATCTTTGACTTTTGTGCTTAACATGGATATTCTATGGACTTCTGCGCTCTACTACGCTCTATCACGCTCCGCTTGTCTCTTGGTTCGCCAGGAGTAGCGGTCGCGGCAAGGTAGGCTGAGTTTTGTTACGTTTGGTTAGGTTCGGTTAGGTAAGGTTTGGACAGGATAGATCTGACTTTTCTGCTATGCACTTATGTTCGGTGGATCTCTGCGCTCTACCCTATTGTTCCGCTCGGAACTGGGGAGGCCAGTAATGGTGGTCTAGGCACGCCTGGCTGGATTACGTTGCGCTTGGATATGTTACGTTTGGCTAGGTTACGATAGGATAACTTCGACTTATGCGCTATACACTGCTATTCGGTGGATTTCTGCGCTCCACATTGCCCTATTATACTCAGCTCGATCCTTGGTGGACAGCAATAGTGGTCGTTTCACGATAGGCTGAGATACGATACGTTTGGTTAGGCTATGTTGGGCTAGGGTTGATTACGGTGGCTTTTACTTTTGTGCTACACACTGCTATTCGTTGGATTTCGGCGCTATACTCTGCTCTAAAGTGTTCTGCTTGGCGCTGGGGAGGCCAGAGGTAGTGGTCTCGGCTCGTCAGGCTTTGCTAGTCCACGTTTGGTTAGGTTAAGTTTGGCTGGGTTAGGTTATGGCATATTAGTCTCTTGTGCTGTACGCTGCTATCTGGTGCCTCTCCGCGCTCTAGTGTGCTCCATTCTATTCTGCTGTGTTCTGGGTGTTCCATCAATATTGGTGTCGGCACGTACGGTAAAGTTATGGTACGTTTGATTATATTATGTTTGGATTGGTTAGCACAGGACAGCTTTTACATTTGTGCTATACTCTGCTATTCGGCGTATATCTACGCTCTACGTTGCTGAACTATAATCTGCTCGACTCCGGGGAGGCCGGCAATAGTGGTGTCGGCACTTTTGGTTGTGTTAGGTTACGTTTCGTAAGGGTCTGCTTTCTTGGCATAGGTTTGGATAGTTTCGACCTCGGCATAGACAGATATTCGGTGGATTTCTGCGGCGTACTGCGCTCAGACATGCTCTGCTCTACTCTGGGGAGGGCAGCAATAGTGATCGCTGCACTTCACGCCCAGTTAGCTTATGCTTGGTTACGTTATGGTTGATTAGGTTAGGAGAGGTTAGCTTAACCTTTGCGCTATAAATTGCAATTCCGTTCCATTTCTGCGCACCGCTGCGATCTAATGTACTCTGCTTTGCTCTGGGGAGGCCAGAAATTGCGGCCGCGCCGCGTTAGGTTGTGTTTTGTTATGTTCGGTTGGGCTAGGCTTGTTTGTGTTTGGTTAGGATACCTTTGGCTTCTGTCCTGTACACTGTATGGCGGTGGACTTCAGCACACTGCTGTGTTCTATCACACCCTGCTTGCCTCTGTGGGCGTCAGGAACCGTGGTCGCGGCACGATAGAGTGTGATATGTTACGTTAGGTAAGGTCAGCGTTGGTTAGGTTTGGCTAGGACTTCTTTGACTTTTGTGCTATAAACTGATGTGCGGACGACTCCGTTGTTCTACATTGCTCTGATAACCAAGCTATACTATGCTCGGCTCCCGTGAGCCCAGTAATAGCGGTCGTTGCACGACAGGCTCTGTTACATTACGTTCGGTCTGGTTAGGTTAGGATAGGAAAGGAGAGGATTGCTTTGACTTTTGTGCCATACACTGCTCTTCGTAGTATTTCTGAGGTCTACTGTGCTCTAACATGCTCTGCTTGACTCTGAGGAGGCCAGAAATTGTGGGCTCGGCGCGTTAGGATATGTTATCCTTCGCCTGGTTAGGTTACGTTAGCTTGGCTTAACTTGGATAGTTTTGAGTTTCGTGGTATACACAGTTATTCGTTGGATTTCTGCGCTCTACTGTGCTCTGCTATACTCTGCTCGACACAGTTGTGGCCAGCAGTAGCGGTCTTGGCACTGTAGGCTGAGTAATGTTACGTTTGGCTAGGCTACGTTGGGCTGCTTTGTCATCATAGCTTTGGCTTTTGCGCTATACACCCCCACTCGTGGGATTTCTGCGCTCTACTCTGCTCCAGTATGTTCTGCTTGTCACCGGGTAGGCCAAAAATAGTGGTCTCGGCTCGTTTGGTTTAGTTGGTCCACGTTCGGTTCGGTTAGGTTCGGTCAGGTTAGTTTAGAATATATTTGGCTTTTGTGCTACGCGCTGCTATTAGGTGGCACACTGTGCCCTACTATGCCCTAGCATATTTTGCTTGGCTCTAATGTTTCCAGCCATAGTGGTCTCGGCGCGTTAGGCTAAGATAGGATACGTCTGATTACATTACGTTTGGCCAGGTTAGGATAGGATAGCTTTGACTTTTGTGCCATACACTGCTGTTCGGTGGATTCCTGCTGCCTACGGTGCTATAATTCGCTCTGCTTGGCTGTGGGCGGGCAAGCAATGGTGGTCTCATCTCGTTAGTTCTACTTTCTCTACGTTCAGTTAAGACAGGCTGGGTAATTTAGGGTACGGTTATCCTTGTTATATGTGCTATTCGCTACTACTTGGAGGCTTTCTGCGCTTTACTTTGCTCTAATGTATTCTGATTGGATCTGGGGATACAAGTAATGGTGTTCTTGGTACATCAGTTTATGTGAGGTTACGTTTTTTTATTAAGTTTTGATGGGTAAGGGTAATGTAGGTTCGATTTTTGTGCCATACGCTGCTATTCGGTGTATTCCTTCGCCCTATATTTCACGACTATGCTATGCTCATCTATGGGGAGGCCAGCAAAAGTGCTCGTCGCACGACATGTTGAGTTTCGTTACGTTAGTTTAGGTTAAGTTAGGTCAGGATAGGAGTGGTCCGCTCATACTTTTGTGTCACAAACTGCCGTTCGGTGCATTTCTACGCTCTACTCTGCTCTAATATGCTCTGCTTGGCTCTGAGGAGGCCAGCAATGGTGGCCACGGCTGGATAGGTTGAGCTACGCAACGTCTGGTTAGGCTAAGTTTGTTTGGTTTACATTTGGATTGGTTTGGGTTTCGTGGTGTTCACTGTTATTCGGTAGATTCTTTCTCTCTGCTGTGCTCTCCTATACTGTGCTCGACTCTGTGGAGGTCAGTAAGTGTGGTGTCGGCACGTTAGGCTTATCTAGTATATGTACGTTTAAGTCAGATTAGGTCACATATGATAAGGTTACCCTTGACATTTGTGTTATTCGCAGCACTTTGGAGGCTTTCTGCGATCTGCTGTGCTCTAGAATATTCTACTTGGCTCTGGGGTATCCGGCAGTTGTTCTCCCGGCACGTTATGTTAAGCAATGTTGCCTTTGGTTATACTACGTTTGGACACATTATGATAGATGAGCTCTGTCTTTTGTGCTGTACGCTGCTATGTAGTGGATGTCTGCACTCTACGTAGCTCTACTATACCCTGCTCGACTCTGGGGTGACCAGAAATAGCGGTCGTAGCACGTTATGTTGAGTTGCGCTTCGTTAGGTTTGGTTACGGTAGTTTGGGTTTGGTTTCGTTATCTTTGACTTTTCTGCTGTACACAGAGATTGTTTGGACTTCTGCGACTCGCTCCCCTCTAATATGTTCTGGTTGGCTCTGTCGACGCCCGCAATAGTGGTGGCAGCCGGTTAGGTTTAGTTTGGCTAAGTTTGGTAGTTTTAGGCTTGGATAGGTTAGGATGGGTCAGCTTTGCCTTTTGTGCTATACTTTTCTATCCGGTGGACTTCTGCGCTCTACTCTGATCGGATTTTCTCTGCTTGGAAATGGGGCCGTCAGTAATTGTTGCCTCGGCACGTTAGATTGACTTATAGAACGCATGGTTAGGTTACGGTAGTTTGGGTTCGGTTAGTATTGCTTTGACTTTCGTGGTATAGACTGTCGTTCGGTGGATTTCTGCGCTCTACTGCGCTCTAATGCGCTCTGCTATGTTTTGGGTTGCTCTGGGAAGGCCAGCAATTGTGTTCCTGGCGCTTAGGTTTAGTTAGCTTACGCTTGGCTTGGCAACGTTCGGACAGGTTTGGTTAGGATAGCTTCGACTCCTTTGCCAATCACTGCTATTTGGTAGATGTCTGTGCACCGCATTGCTCTAACAGCATCTGCTCGTCTCGAAGAAGGTCAGCAACAGTGGTCTTGGCACGCTTGGTTTAATTTTGCTTCATTTGCGCTATACACTGCTATTCGATGGATTTCCGCGCTCCGCTGTGCTCTAGTATATTCTGCTTGGCTATGCGGAGGCAAGCAGTAACGGTCTCGGCACGATTGTCTGCGTTATGCTGCGATAGGTTGAGATACGTTTGGTTACGTTAGGATATCATTTCTTAGACTTTTGTGATAAACACTGCAATTCGGCGGCCTTCTGGTCTCTACATTGATCTACTACCCTCTTCTGGAGTCTCGGGAAGCCAGATATAGTGGCCGTGGCAAGTAAGGTTCGGTTATATTACGTTTGGTTCGATTAGATTACCTTATGTTTGGTTAGAGCAGCTTCGACTTTAGTGCTAAACACTGCTGTACTATGGACATCTACTCTCTACTGTGCGCTAACAAGCTCTGCTTGTGTTTGGGGACGCCAGGTGTAGCGGTCTCGGCAGGTTAGGTCGAGATACGTTGCGTTTGCTTAGGCTAGGCTTGGTTAGGTATGATAGGAATTGATTATATTTTTGTGCTGTACACTGCTATTCGGTGGATTCCTGCGCTCTACTCTGCTCTAATATGCTCTGCTTGTCTCTGGGCATGCCAGCAATTGTGCGCTCGGCACGGTAGGTTGAGTTATGCTACGTTCGGTTAGGTTATGTTGGTATGGGTTAGGTCTGGATAGCTTCGTCTTTCGTGTTATACACTGTTTATCCGTGGATATCCGCGCTCTACTATGCTCTACTATATTCTGCTTGCGCGTGGGGAGTCCAGCAATACTGTTCGCGGCAAGTTACATTCAGTTAGGCTACGTTCGGGTTGGTTAAGTTAGGCTAAGTTTGGATAGGATAGCTTTCACTTTTGTGCCATGCACAGCTATTCGGCGGATTTCTACGCTCCACTGTGCTCTTGTACTTTCTGCTTCCCTAGGGGGAGGCCGGCAGTTTCGCTCTCGGCACGTTAGGCTGAGCTATATTGCGTTTGGTTATGTTACGTTGATTTAGGTTAGGTTTGACTTTCGTGGTATAAACAGCTGTTAGGAGGAACTGGGCGCCCTACTGTACTCCAGTATATTCTGCTTTGCTCTGTGGAGGTCAGCAATGGTGGCCTAGGCACGTTAGGATGAGTTAGGTTACGTTTGGTTTTGTAATTATTGTATAAGTTAGGCTAGGATAGCTTTGACCTTTATGCTGTACTCTGCTATTCGTTGGATTTCTACGCCCTACGTTGCTCTATCATTCTGTGCTCGACTCTGACGAGGCCAGCAATAGTGGTCACTACAAGTTAGGTGGAGTTATGGTACGTTTGGCTTCGTTAATATTTCTTGGGTTCGGAGAGGAGAGCTTTGACTTTTGTGTTATGCACTGCTATTAGGTGGACTTCAGTGCTCTGCTCTGATCTGACATGATCAGCTTGGCTCAGGCGAAGACAGAAATAGTGATTTTGGCAGGTTATGCTGAGTTAGGCAAGACTTGGTTCTGTTAGGTTTGGTTAGGTTAGGTTAGGATATCTTTGACTTTTGTATTATGCACAGCAATGCGGCAGGTTTCTAGGCTCTACTGCTCTCTAGCATATTCCTCTGGGCTCTGCAGAGGCCAGCAGTTATGGTTTCGGCACGATAGGCTGAGGTATGTAACGTTCGGTTTTAATACGTTTGCAACAGTTAGGATAGAATGGTGTCAACTTTTGTGACATACACTGCTACACCCTGGATTTTTGCGCTCTACGTTGCAATATTATACTCTGCTCCACACTGCGGCGGCCAGCAAAAGTGGTCGCTGCACGTTAAGCTAAGGTAGGTTGTGTTTGGGTTAGTTACAATTCGTTTGGCGCGGGGAGGATGGCATCGACCCTTGTGCTATATACTGCTATTCTGTGGTTTTCTGCGCTCCACTGTTATCAGATGTGTTTAGTTTTGCTCCAGGAAATACCGCAATAGTGTTCTTGGCACCTTATGCTTAGGTAGGCTACGTTTCCGTGGTTTGGGTTAGGACATGTTAGGCTATGTTGTCCCTACTCTTGCGCTTTGCACTGCAACGCCTCAGAATCCTCTGGCCTACTGTGATCTAGTACATTCTGCTTGGCCCTGGGGCGGTCAGGAACAGCGGTGTAGGGCGGTAGGATGGAGTTATGTTACGTCTGGTTGTGCTACGTTTGGATAGGTTAGGATAGGGAAGCTTTGACCTTTGTGCTGTACACTGCTATTCGCTGGATTTCTAAGCGCTACTGTGATCTAATACGTTATGCTTTCCTCTGGGGGCCAGAATCAGTGGCCGCGGCGCGTTATGCTTTTATAGGTCACGTTTGGTTGGGCTATGTTTGTTTGGGTTAGGATGGGATATCTTTGGCTCTTGCACTGTACACTGCTATTCGGTAGATTTCTGCACTCTACTGTGCTCTACTATACCCTACTCGACTCTGGGGAGGGCAATGATTTTGTTCCCGGCACGAAAGGTTGAGTAATGTTACGTTTGGTCAGGTTAGATTAGGCTAGCTTAGAGGAGGGTAGCTTTGACTTTTAGGCTATGCACTGATGTTCGGCGGGTTTCTACGCTCTACCGTGATCTAATGTGCTCTGCTTGGCTCTGGGAAAGGCAGCAATACAGGTATCGGCTTATTGTGTTTAGTTATGCTACATTTGGTTAGGTTAGGCTAGGTCAGGTTAGGTTACAGTATCCTTGACTTCTGGGCCTTAAACTGCGATGCGGTGGATATCTGCGCTCTACTGTGCTCTGGTATATTCTGACTGGTTCTGCGGTTATCAGCAATAGTGGTATAGGCACCTTAGGTTGTGTTAGGTTAAGTTTGGTAATGTTATGTTTGGTTAGGTTATGCTACGGTAACTTTCACTTTTGCGCCGTAAGCTGGTATTCGGTGGATTTCTGCTCACTTCTGTGATCTAATATGCTCTGCATTGCTCTGGTGTGGCCAGAAGTAGTGGTTGCTGCGCGTTAGATTGTATCAGGTTGCTTTTGGTTTGGTTCGGTTTGTTTGGGTTAGGTTAGGGTATCTTTGACCACTGTCATGTGCATTGAAATGCGGTGGACATCTGCGCTTTGCTGCGCTCTAATATGTTCTGCATGTCTCTGGAGTTGGCAGCAATAGATATGTCGGCACACTATCTAGATGTAGGGTACGTTTGGGTATGTTATGTTAGCTTTTGTTAGGTTTGTATATTTTGGACTTTTCCGATATACGCTGCTATTCTGTGGATCTCTGCGATCCTCTCTCGCGTAATAAGTTCAGCTTGACTCTGTCGAGATCTGCAATACTGGTCGCGGCACGTTAGTTTGAGTTAGACTACGATGGGTCCGGCTAGGGTAGGCTATTTGTGGGATGATAACTGCGACTTTATGCGTTATTCACTCCTGGTCGGTGGATTTCTGCGGTCTACTGCGATCTAATATGCTCTGCTTGGATATGTGGGGACTAGCAATAGTGGTCTCGGCCCGTTACATTTATTTATTCTACGTCTGGCTTGGGTTGGCAAATCTTTTTCTTTCGTGGTATACGCTGCTGGTCTGTGGATTTCTGCGCTCTACTATGCTCTCGTATGATCAGCTTGGCACTGGCGTGGCCAGAAATAATGGTACCACCTCGTTAGCTTGAGCTGGCCTTCGGACGGCTTGGATAGGTTAGGACAGGTAAAATTTTCGTATCTCAGACATTTGTGCTACTCCTCTTCTACGCCTTCTACGGTCTGCTGTGCTGTAGCGTATTCTGCTTGGCTCTGGGCATTGCAGTAATAGTCGTCTCGGCACGACAGTTCCAGTTACGTCACGTTCTGTGTTATTACGTTTGGATAGGTCAGGACAGTGTAGCTTCGACTTTTGTGCTATACACAGCGATTCTCTGAATTTCTAAGCTCTGCATTTCTCTACCATACCCTGCTTTAGACTGGGGAGACGAATAATAGTCTCGGCACTTTAGTTCAAGTTAGGATACGTTTGGTTGTAACGTTTGGTTTGGGTAGGAGAGGATAGCTTTAACCTTTGTGCTATATACTGCTGTTCGGTGGATTTCTGCGCTATGCTGTCCTCTAGTATGCTCTGTTTCTCTCTGATGGGGCTAGCAATTGTGGTCGCTGCACGCTAGACTGAGTTATGTTGCGTTTGGTTAGGATAGGTTAGAAGAGGTTTGGCCAGGACATCTTTGACTTTTGTGCTATTCGCTGCAATTACATCAGTTTCTACGCTCTACTGTGCTCTAGCGTATCCTGCATTCCTCAGCGGAGGGCAGCAGTAGTGGTCTCGGCACGTGAGGCTGTGTTAGTTTACGTTTGGTTAGGTTAGGGGAGGATAGAACTGACTATCGTGCTATTCACTGCTATCCGGTGAATTTGTGCACTCTGCTGTGCTCTGGCATATACTGATTGGCTGTGTGGAATTCGCCAGAAATGGTCTAGGCGCGATAGGTTCGTTTAGTTTACGTTTGGTTATGTTACGTTTGGTTAGGGTAGGCCAGGATAGCTTTGACGTTCGTGCTGTAAGCGGCTATCCGGTGGAATTCTGCTCACTACCGTTGTATAATATGCTCTGCTTCGCTCTGGCTAGGCCAGGAATAGTGGCTGCAGCGAGTTAGGTTGTGTCAGATTACGTTAGCTTAGTTTCGGTTTGTTTGCTTTAGGTGTGGATATATTTGACTTCTGTTCTGTACACCGCAATGCGTTGGACGTCTGTGCTCTAATGTCCAGTAGTATGTTCTGCTTGGTTCTGGTGGCACCAGTAATAGTGATCTCGGCACATCAGGATGAGATAGGATACGTTTGGCTATGCATAGTTTACATTGTCTAGGTCTGGTTATCGTCGTGTTATCTGCTACACACTGCAATTCTACAGATTTCTGCGCTCTACTCTCCTCTGATATGCTCTGCTTGGCTCTTCGGAGGCCGGCAATAGGCGCTTCGGCACGATAGGCTGAGATATATTACGTTCCTTTGTGCTAAATTCCCCTAGGTCAGGAAATGATGGATACGACTTTCGTGCTATACACTGCTGTGCGGTGGACTTCTCCGCTCTACTGTGTTATTACATGCTCTGCTCGGCTCTGGCACGCCAGCAATAGTGGTCTCGGCACGTTAGGCTACGTCAGGTTATATTACGTTATGTTAGGTTGGTTTGGGTTAGGTTAGGAGAGGTTCGACTTTTTTGTTATACATTGCCATTCCTTGGTCTTCTGCGCTCTGCTCTCCTTTAGAATGTTCTGCTTGGCGATGGGATGGCAGCAGTAATGGACTCGGCTCACGAGGTTTAGTTGTGTTACGTTAGGTCTTATTACGTTTGGACAGCTTAGGACAAAATGGCGTAAACATTTGTAATATACACTGCTGCTCGCTGGACTTCTACGCTCTCCATTGCTCTACTATACTCTGCTCGAATCTGCGATGGCCAGCAAAAGTGGTCGCTGCACGTTATGTTAAGTTAGTATACGTTTGGGTTTGATACAATTCGTTTGGCTCGGAGGGGCTAGCTTTGACTTTTGTGCTATACACTGCTATTCGGTGGATTTCTGCAATACACGGTGATTTGGCATTTTCAGTTTGGCTCTGGGATGGACAGCAATAATGGTCTCGGCACGTCGTGTCGAATTATGCTACGTTTGGCTTGGTTAGGCTAGGTCAGGTTATGTTATGATATTTACTACTATGTGCTTTACACTGCAACGCAGATGACTTCTGTAGTTCGCTGTGCTCTCGTATATTCTGCTTGACGGTGTGTATGTCAGCAATAGTGTTCGCGGCACGTAAGGTTGTGTTACGTTACGTTTCGTTAGGTTGGGTTTGGTCAGGTGGTACTTGACTCATGTGCTACGCACTGCTCTTCGGAGCATTTCTACGCTCTACGTTGCTCTACTGTACTCTGCTCGACACTGGGGTCGCCAGTAATGATGTTCCCGTCACGTTAGGTATACTTAGGCTGCGTTTGTCTAGGTTATGTTCGTTTGTGTTTGATCAGGATAGATTAGACTTTCGTGGTAGTGGTCGCGGCTCGTTTCGTTGATTTAGGATTCGTTGGGTTCGGTTACATTTGCTTGGGTTAAGTTCGGATACCTTTGTCTTTTCTGCTATGCAATGCGATTGTGTGGATTTCTGCACTCTAAACTCCTCTTATATGCTCTGTTTGGCTCAGGGGATTCCAGCAATAGTGGTCGCGTCGCGTTAGTTTAAGTACGGTTACGTTTGCTTATGTTACGTTTGGCTAGGTTTGGCTAAGATAGCTATAACTTTTGTGCTATACACTGCCAGTCGGTGGATTTCTGCGCTCGACTGTGATCTGATACCTTCAGCTTGGCTCTGGGACAGACCGCAGTAGTTGTCTCAGCACCTTGTGCAGAGTTATGCTACGTATCAATGGTTTAGGTTAGGACAGGTTAAGTTAGGTTATCTTTACCTCTTTGCCTTACATTGCAATGGTGCGTACTTCTGTGATCTACTGTGCTCCAGTATATTTTGGTTATCTCTGTGGAGGTCAGCAATAGTGGTGTACGTCGGTTAGGCGGGGACAGGTTACGTTCGGTTATGCTACGCTTCGTTAGGTTAGGAGGTTGTAGCTATGGCTGTTGTGCTATACACTACTTTTCGGTGGGCTTCTGAGATCCCCTGTGATCTGATGTGTTCAGCTTGGCCCTGGGAAATGCAGCAATAGTGGTCTCGGCACGTTCTGCTGAACTTGGCTACGTTTGGGTGGGTAAGGATAGGTTAGGTCAAGCTTGGTCTTCTATACTTCCGTGCTTTACACTGCAACGCTGAAAAGTCAAACGCAGGAGTGGTGAATGGCGGTTAGGTGGAGTTAGGTTACGACTGGTTATGCTATGCTTCGTTAGGTTAAGCTAGGTCAGCTCTGTCTTTTGTGCCATACACGGCTTTTCGGTTGATTTCTGCGCTCTACTGTGATCTAATGTGCTCTGCTTTGCTCTGTGGAGGCCAGCAAAAGTCGTCTAAGCACGTTATGCCGGATTTGGCTGCGGTTGGTTGCGTTACGTTTGGTTAGAATATATAGCGTAACTTTGACTTTTGTGCCATACACTGCTATTCGGCGGACTCCTGAGCTCTTCATTGCTCTACTATACTCAGCTCAAGCGTGAGGTGGCCCGCAATGATGGTAGTAATACGATTAGTTGAGTTAGGTTACGTTTGGTTAGGCTTGGTTGGGCTGTGTTTGATTATGATGGCTTTGACTTTTGCGCTGTATACTGCTCTTCGTTGGATTCCTGCTATTTACTGTGCTCCAATGCGTTCTGCTCGTCTCCTGGGAGGACAGCAATACTGGTCTCGTCACATTAGGTTCGGATACGCTACATTTGACTAGGTTATGTTTGTTTGGGTTCGGTTTGGATAGTTTTGACTTTCTTTGTAAAGACTTTTATTCGGTGAAATTCTGCGCTCTACTCTGCTCAAGTATAATCCGTTTGGCTCTGGGGAGGCCAGCAATAGTGGTCGCTGCAGGTTAGCTTGTGTTGTGTTACGCTATGGAAGGTTACGGCTGGTTCGGTTAGGAGATGGTAGCTAACATTTGTGATGTACAATAATATTCGGTGGATTTCTGCACTCTTCTGTGATTTCATATGTTCTGCATGTCTATGGGAAAGACAGGAATAGTGGTCTCGGCACGTTATGTTGTGTTAGGCTACGTCTGTTTGGGTTAAGTTAGTTCTGGATATGTTAGTGTGTCTGTGACTACTGTGCTGTACACTGCAGCGCCTCGGATTTCCTTGCCGTACTGTGCTCTAGTCTATGTGGCTTGACTCTGGGGATGTCAGCAAGAGAGGTGTAGGGCGTTTAGGTGGAGTCATGCCACGTTCGGCTTCGTTACGTTTGATTAGGTTAGGATAGGATAGCTTTGACTTTTGCGCTATCAACTGCTATTCGGTGGATTTCTGCCCGCTACAGAGATCTAATCGCTCTGCTTTGCTCTGGGGAGGACGGATATAGTAGCCGCGGCGCGTCAGGTTGTGTTATGTTACTTTTGGTGTGGTTGGGTTTGTTTGTGTTGGGTTAGGGTATCTTTTACTTCTCTCATGTACACGGTAATGCGGCGGACTTCTGCGCTCTACTGTGCTCCTGTATATACTGCTTGGCCCTGGGGAGGCCAGCAATAGTGTTCCTGGCTCGATAGTCTGAGTCACGTTAGGTTCGGTTATGTTACGTTTGGATAGGTTACACTACGAAGGCCTCGACTTCTGTCCTATAAATTGTTTTTCGGAGGATTTCTGCTTTCTACTGTACTCCAATATATTCTCGTTGGATCTGGGGAGTCCTGCAATAATTGTCTCACCACGTTATGTTCAGTTACACTTCGTTTGGCTACGTTAGGGTATTTACCACTTTTCTGCTTTGCGCCGCAATGCGGTGGATTTCTGCGCTCTACTGTGCTGTGGTATATCCTGTTGGGCTCTAGGGTGGCCAGATATAGAGGTCGCTGGACGTTTTGTTGTGTTAGGCTAAGTTTGGTTTTGTTACGATTTGTTATGTTAGGATAGCACACATTTGACTTTTGTGTTATACACTGCTATTCGGTGGACTTCAGCGCCCTAATATGTTCTGGTATGCTCTGCTTGGCTCTTGGGTAGCCAGTAATTGTGGTCTCGACACGTTAGGTTGTGTTTGGTTTCGTTTGCTTTGGGTAGGTTAGGTCAGGTTTGGTTGGGATACCTTTGACTTTTGTCATATGCACTGAAACGCCGCGGATTGCTGTGATCTACTGGGCTGTAGCATATTCAGCTTTGCTCCGCCGAGGTCAGTAGCGGTCGTGTAGGGCGGTTAGGTGTAACTAAGTTATGTTTGGTTATTCTGCGTTTGGCTACAATCGTCTAGGGCTGCTATGACTTTTGTGCAGTACACTGCTATCCAGGTGATTCCTGCGCTCTGCTGTGCCCTGGTATATTCTGCTTGTCTCTATGGAGGACAGCGATAGTGTTTTCGGCACGTCAGTTTAAGTTACGTTATGTTTGCTAATATTACGTTTGGGTAGGTTATGATAGGATAGATCTGTCTTCTGTGCCATACGTTGATATTCGGTGGAATTCTACGTTCCACATTGCTGTACTTTAATTTGCTTGGTTCTGGGGCGGGGGGGGGGGGGGGAAAGGGGGTGGGGACGGGGTGGG
>NW_016908418.1:1114171-1146598 GCF_001483705.2 Eufriesea mexicana
GGGGGAATAGTGGTTGCGACAGGTTAGGATATGTTACATTACGTTTGGTTAGGTTAGGTTTGTTGGGTTAGGTTAGGTCATCCCCTACTTTTCTGTTCAAAACTGCTATTCTACGTACTTCTGGGCTCTATTGTGTTCTACTATACCCTTCTCCACCCTGTGATGGGCAGTAATAGTGACCTAGGCACGTTTGGCGGTGTTACGTTACGTTTGGTTTAGTTAGGTTAGTCTGCGTTAGGTCAGTATAGCTTTGACTTCTTAGCTATACACTGCGATTCTTTGGATTTTAGCACTCTACTCTCCCCTAATACGTCCTGCTAGGCTCTGTGGAGGACAGCAAATGTGGTCGCGTCACGGTAGATTGAGGTAAGTTACGTTTGGTTATGTCATGTTTAGATAGGTTAGGGTAGGAAAGCTACCACTTTTGCTCAATACACTGCTATTCAGTGCATTTATGCGCTCTCCTGTGACGTAACACGCTCTGCTTGGCTTTCGCGAGGCCAGAAATTTTGGTCTCGGCAAGTTAGTTTGAGACAGGTTACATTTGGTTAAGTTAGTTTAAATTGGGTCAGGCTACGATAGCTTCGATTTCTCTGCAATACATTGCCATTATTTGGGCCCTCGCAATCTACTCTCCTCTAATATGTTCCGCTTTGCGGAGCGGAGGTCGGCAAAAGTGGTCTCGGCTCGTTAGTTTGGGTTACCTTACGTTTACTTATGTTACGCTTGGTTTGGTTAGGGGAGGTTAGATCCGACTTTTGTGCTTTGCACTGCTATTAGGTTGACTTCTGCATTCTGCTCTGCTCAACTATCCTTTGCTTGGTGCTGGGAAGGGGAGCAACAGTGGTCTCGGCGTGTTAGGTTGAGTTAGGGTGCTCTCGGTTAGGTTAGGTTAGGTTAAGTTTGGACGTCGTACCCTTGGCTTTAGCGGTGTACACTATTATTCGGTGGATTTCAGTGGTCTACTCTGCTCTACTACATTCTGCTTGGCTCTGGGAAGCCAGAGGCGGCTGTCGCGGCACGTTATGTTGAGCTATGCTACGTTTGGCTAGGTTAGGTTAAGACAGGTTTGGTCAGGTTACATGCGGTTTTTGTGCTATACATCGCAATGCGACAGATTTCTGCGCCCTAATGTGCTCAAATATGCTCGCCTTGGCTTTAGGGAAGCCAGCAATATTGCTCTCGTCTCGCCACGCTTAGTTACACTATGTTTGGATAGGTGAGGTACGGACAGGTTAGGTCAGAGTATGTTCGGCTTTTGTGCTATACATTGTAATGCGATGCATTTCTGCGCCCTGCTGTGATCTAGTATAATATGCTTGGCTCTGCGGTGCCACCTGTAGTGGCCTCGTCATGTTAGGTAGAGTTAGAATGCGTTTAGATATTTAACGTTCGGCTTAACTGCGGTGCCACCTGTAGTGGCCCCGTCATGTTAGGTAGAGTTAGAATGCGTTTAGATATTTAACGTTCGGCTTGGTTAGAATAGGCTACTCTGACTTTCGTGCTAAACACTGCTTTTCGGTGGATTTCTGTGATCTACGTAGTTCTACTGTATTCTGCTCTTCTCCGAGGATGCCAGCAGCAGTTGTCGCGGCACGATACGTTGAGTTACGCTACGTGTGGTTAGATTAGTTTGGGACAGCTTATGTTAGGGCGTCATCGTCTTTTGTGCTATATGCACTGCTATTTGATGGATTTCTGTGCTCTACATTGCTCTACTACTCACTGCTCGAACATGGCGCGGCGAGCAATTGTGTTCGTGGCACGTCAGGTTGAGTTTGGTTACGTTTGGTTAGGTTAGGTTAGGTTCAGTTTGGGTAGGATCGCTTCGACTTTCGTGCTATACACAGTTAGACGGTAGATATCTTCACTCCATATTTCTCTACTATTCCCTGCTCGACTCTGGGGAGGCCACTAATAGCGGCCGCGGCGCATTACGCTATGGTACGCTACGTTTCGCTACGTTACGTTAGCCTGGATTAGGTCTGGATAGATACGTCTACTGTGCTATTGACTGCAATGCGGTGGATTTCTGCGCTCTACTTTTCTGTAATATATTCTGCTTGGACCTTTGGACACCATCAGTAATGGCCTCGGCACGTTAGGTTGAGTTATGCTACGCCTGGATACGTTACGTTTGGCAAGGTTATGGCAGGATAGCTAAGTCTTTTGTGCTATACACTGCTATTCGCGTGTATATGCGCTCTACTGTGCTCTAGTATATTCTGCTTGGCTCTGGGGAGTCCAGCAATAGCGGTCTCGTTGCGTCATGTTTAGTTACACTAAGTATGAATATGCTAGGTAAGACTAGGTTATGTCAGTGTATGATTGACTTTTGTGCTGTATACTGCAATGCGTTGGATTTCTGCGCTCTGTTGTGCTCCATTATATTCTTCGCGAATCTGAAGAGGCCAGCATTAGTGACCTCGGCCGTCAGGTTGTGTTATGCTATGTTTGGACATGCTACGCTTGGCGAGGTTAGGATATGATTGTTTATACTTTTGTGCTATTCACTGCTATACGCGTAAATCTGCTGTCTACTGTGCTCTAGCATACTCTGCTTGGCACTGGGGTGGCCAGCAGTAGTGACCCCGGCACGATAGGTTGAGCAAAGCTACCTTTGCTTGTGTTACGTTTGCTTAGGTTGGGGTGGCGTAGTTTAGACTTTTGTGCCATACGCTGCTAGTCGGTGGTTATCTGCGCTCTATTGTGCTCTAATATGTTCTGCTTGGCACTTGGGCGGCCCGTGAAATTGTCTCGGCACGTTAGGTTTTGTTAGGCTATGTTTGGTTAGTTTAGGTTAGGCTAAGTTTGGTTAGGATAGCCTTAAGTTTCGTGCTATACACAGTTATTCGGTTGACCTCTGTGACCTACTGTGCTCTACTATATTCTGTTTGGCTATCTGGTGGACAGGAGCAGTGGTCGCCGCACGTTAAGTTCAGTTATACTACGTTTGGTTAGAGTATGTTAGGTCAGGTTTCGCTAGGATATCTACGGCTTTTGTGCCATTCACTGCAATACTGAGGATTTCTGTGCTATGCATTGCTCTACAATACTCTGCTCGACTCTGGGCGTGCGAGCAATAGTGATCGTGGAACGGTAGGTTGAGTTATGCTACCTTTGGTTAGGATAGGTTGGGCTAAGTTCGGTTATGTTAGCTCCGTCTTTCGTGCTATTCACTGTTAATCTGTGGACTCCTGTGATTTACTGTGCTCTACTATATTCTGCATGGATTTGTGGATGCCGGCAGCAGAGGTCGCGGGACGTTATGTTGAGATACGCTATGGAGGGTTTGGTTAGGTTAGGCTAGGATAGGTCAGGATTTCTTCGGCTTTTGTGCTATTTACTGCAATGCCGTGGATTTCCGCGCACTACAGTAATCTAGGACACTTTGCTTGTTTCTGTGCAGGCGGCCGATGGTGGTCCCGTCATGTTAGGTACAGTTGCGTTGTGTTTAGGTATGTTACGTTTGGCTAGGTTGGGGGAGGCTACTTCGGCTCTAGTGCTTTACACTGCTGTTCGGTGGATTTCCGTGATCTACTGTGCTCTAGAACACTCTGCTCGGCTCAGGGGTGGCCGCAAGCGGTGGTCGCGGCACGTTATGTTGAGCTATGCTACGTTCGGTTAGTTTAGATTAGGGTAGGTTAGGGTATCTACGCCTTTTTCGCTATTCATTGCAGTACGGTGGATTTGCGCGGACTGTTTTCCTCTAGTACATTCTACCTGCTTCTGTATGGCTATCTGTAGTGGCCTTGTCGTGTCAGGTTTTGTTATGTTACGTTTGGATATGTCACGTTTGGCTTGGTTAGAAGAGGCTACTTAGTCTTTTGTGCTATACACTCCTATTCCATGGATATCTGCGATCTAATGTGCTCTAGTGTGCTCTGCCTGGCTCTGTGGTCGCCAGTAATAGTGGTCACGGCACGTTAGGTTGAGTTACGTTACGTATCGTTGGGTTAGGTTGGGAAGGCTTTGTTAAGCTTCCTTGCGTTTGTGCTATCCACTGCTATTCGGTGCATTTCCGCGCTCTACGTTGCTCCACTATACTCCGCTCGAATATGGGTAGGCGAGAAAGGGCGTTCGTGGCACGTTAGTTTGAGCTGGGTTGCGTTTGGTTTGATGTGGTTTGGTTAATTTCGGTTAGGATAGCTTTGACTATCGTACTATACGCTATTATGGGTTGGGTACCGGTGATCTAATGTGCTCTAATTTATTGTGTTTGGTTTTGTGGTCGCCTACAGCTGTGGTCGCGGCACGTTATGTTGAGTCATGCTACGTTCCGTTAGGTTAGGTGAGACAAGTTAAGGTGATGATATCTTCGTCTTGAGTGCTGTACACTGTTATCCGCGCATTTCTGCGATCTACTGTGTTCTAATATTTTCTGCATGGATCTGGCGAGACCAGCAACAGCCGCCTCACCACGCTAGTTTGTGTTAGGTTACGTTTGGTCAGGTTAGTTTTTTGGTTAAACTCGGTCAGGTTAACTTAGGCCTTCGTGCTATACACTGCTATTCGGCGGATTTCTGCGTTTTACTGTGCTCCTCTATGTTCTGCATAGCCATAGGAATGGCAGCAATATCGGCCTCGGCACGTTAGTTTGTGTTATGTTACGTTTGGTTAGTTTAGATTAGGTTAAGCTCGGTAAGGATAACTCTGACTTTCGTACAATACACTGTTGTTCGATGGCTTTCTGCCCTCTCCTTTCCTCTGGTAGGTTCTGCTCGACACTGGGGTGACCAGTAACAGCGGTCGCGGTACGTTAGGTTTAATTATGTTACGTATGATTATACTAAGGTTGGACAAATTATGCTAAGGTAACTTTTACTTCGGTGCAATACGCTGCTATTCGGTTGACTTCTGCGCATTAGTGTGCTCTGGCATGCTCTGCTCGACTCTGGTGAGCGCAGAAATAGTGGCCTCGGCACGTTACTATCAGTTGTGCTACGATTGGTTATGTTTGATTAGGTCAGGTATTGTTTGGTTGTCTGGATTTTTTGCTATACACTGCAGTGACGGGGATTCCTGCGCGATGCTGCGCTCTAGTATATTCTACATGGGTCTGCAGAGGCCAGGAATTGTGGACTCGGCACGTTCGCTTGTGCTAGGCTACGTAGGGTTGTGTTTCGTTTGGTGATGTTAGGATAGTATAGTTCAGGCTTTTGAGCTATACACTGCTATCCGCGTATTTCTGCACTCTACTGTTCTCTCCTATTTTCCGCTTGGCTCTGTGGAGGCCAGCAATGGCTGTCTCGTCATGTTAGGTTGAGTTAGGCTGCGTTTGGATATGTCACGTTTGGCTAGGTGAGGACAGGCTACTTTGGCTATCGTGCTATACATTGCAATGCGGCGCATTTCTGCTTTCTGCTGTGCTCTAATATGTTCTGCTTGGCTCTGGGGCTCCAGCAATATTGGTAGCGTCGCATTATGTTGAGCTACGCCATGTATGGATAGGTTAGGTTAGGAGAGGTTATGCTAAGTTATCTTCCACTTTTGTGCTATGCACTGCAATGCGGTGGATTTCTGCGCTTTACTGAGGAGCAGTGCGTTCTGCTTGGCCCTGGGGACGCCAGCATTAGTGGCCGCAGGTCGTTGTGTTGAGTTATGTCACGTTTGTTTGTGTTACGACTGGCCATGTTACGATAGGTTAGCTTTGACTTTTGTGCTATACACTGCAATGCAGCGGAGTTCTGCGCTCTACTGTGCCATAGTATATTCTGGTTGGCTCTGAGTAGGCCAGGGATAGGTGTCTCGGCACATTGGGTTTAGTTGTGTTACGTTTGGTTTGGCTACGTTAGGCTAATCTCGGCCAGGCTATCCTCGATCTTCGTGCTGTATACTGCTGTTCAGAGGACTTCTGTCTTCGATTGTGCTCCACCACATCCTGGTGGGCCCTGGGTACGCCAGCAACACTGTTCGTGGCACGATATACCCAGTTAGGCTACGTTAGGTTAGGACGCGTTGGCTTTGGTTAGGCTCGGGTATCTTTGCCTTTTCTGCTGTACACTGCGTTTCTATGGATTTCTGCGCTCCACTCTCCTCGAATATGTTCTGTTTGGCTCTGTGGAGCGCAACGACAGTGGCCTCGGCACGTTATGTTGTGTTGGGCAACGATTGGCTTGGTTAGGTTAGGTCAGGTAAGGTTTGGGTATCTTTGAATCTTTTGGTATACACTGCAACGCGGTTGATTTCTGCGATCTGCAGTTCTCTGGTATATGCTGCTTCGCCCTGGGGAGCCCAGCTTATTGTTCTCGGCATCATAGGCGGAGCTACACAACGTTTGGTTATGTTATGTTCGATGAGGTTAGGATAGGATAGTTTAGAATTCTGTGCTATACACTGCTGTCCGCGGATTCCTGCGCTCTGCTGTTTTCTAATACTTTCTGCTTGGCCCTAGGAAGGCCATCGACAGTGCTCCCGTCATATTAGGTTTAGCTAGCCTACGTTTGCATTTGTAACGTTTGGCTAGTTTGGGATATGTTACTTTGACCTCTGTGCTATACACTGCTGTTCATAGGATTTCTGCGCACTTATTTGCTGTAACATTCTTTGCTTGAGGCCACGGGGGACATCAACAGCGTTCGCAGCACGTTATGTTGTTTTAGACTACGTTTGCTTAGGATAGGTTAGGGCATGTTTGTTTCGAGTATCTTCCACTTTTCGGCTGTACACTGCGATTCTATGGATTCCTGCGCTCCACTTTCCACGAATATGTTCTGCTTGGCTCTGGGGAGGCCAGCAATACTGTCCTCCGCTCGATAGCATGAGATAGGTTACGTTCGGCTGTGTTACGTTCGGATATGTTAAGAAACGATAGCCTTGACTTTTGTGCTATACATTGCTCTTCGTTGGATTTCTGACTTCTACTGTGCTCTAATATGCCCTGCTTGCCTCTGGTGAGTCCAGCAATATTTATCTCATCACGTTATGTTGGGATGCACTACGTTTTTATAGGTTAGGTTAGGGCAGGTTAGGCTATGGTATCTTTCACTTTTGTGCTTCGCACAGCAATGCGGTGGACTCCTGCGCTATACTGCTCTCTAGTATATTCTGCTCGACTCTGGGAAGGCCGTCAATACTGGTCGCGGGAATTCAGGTTCAGTCAGCATTAGAGTAGGATAGGTAACGATATTTCTGACTTTCGTGCTGTACACTGCTATTTGGTGGCTTTCTGCATTCTACTATGCTCTAGCACATTTTACTTGGCTCTGTGTTGTAAACAATAGTCGCCGCGGCATGGTAGGTTGTGTTAATCTACGTTCGGATACGTTACGTACGCCTGTGTTAGGATAGGGTAGATTTGACTATTGTGCTGCGCACTGCGATTCTATTGATTTCTGAGCTCTACTCCCCTCTAACATGGTCTACTTGGCTCTGGTGGGGGCAGCAATAGCGGCCTCGGCTGGTTAGGCTGAGTTATGTTACGTTTGGTTACGTCACGTTTGGCCTGGTCAGGATAGGGTAGCTTTGACTTTCGCGCTATACACCGACATACCGGCGATTTCTGCGCTACACTGTGATATAACATGTTCCGCTTGTCTCTGGGGAGGCCAGCAATAGTGGTTGCGGCTCGTTTGGTGGCGTTTGGTTTTCGATTGGATAGGGTAGGTCAGGATAAGTTTGGTGAAGGTGGCTTTGACTTTTGCCCTACACACTTCTCACCGGTGGATTTCTGCGCTCAACTGTTCTGTAGAATATTCTGCTCCGCTATGGGAAGGCCAGAAATATCGGTCTCTGCACGTTAATCTGAGTTACGTAGCGTTTGGTTTGGTTGCGTCGTTCTAGGTCAGGACAGTTTCGACTTTAGCGCTATACACTGCTATTCGATGGATTTCTGCGCCCTTCATTACTCTAATATGCTCTGCTTGTCTTTGGGGAGGAAAGTAATACTAGTCTCTGCATCTTACGTTGTGTTATGCTACGTTCGTCTGGGTTGGGTTAGGACAGGTTGTGCTAGCGTATCTACCACTCTTGTGCTATACACTGCAATGCGGTGGATTAATGCGCTGTGTTGCGCTCTCGTATATTCTGCTTGACCCTGCGGAGGCCAGCGACAGCGGCCTCGGCACGTTAGTTTAAGCTTGGTTGCGTTTCGTTATATTACGTTTGGATAGGCAAGGGGACGCTAGATTTGACTTTTGTGCTGTACACAGGTATTCGGTGGATTTCTTCACCCAACGTTGCTCTACTATACTCTGCTCGACTCTGGGGAAGCCAGTAATGGTGACCTCGGGCGATTATGTTGAATTTCGCTACGTTTGGCTACGTTACGCTAGTTTGGGTTAGGCCTGGATAGATATGACTTACGTGGTACACACTGTCTCTCGGTGGATTTCTACGCTATACTGTGATCTACCATATTCTGCTTGCCCGTGAGGAGACCAGCAATAGTGGTCGCGGGGCGTTGTGTTGAGTTGGCGAATGTTTGACTGCGCAGATGTCCATAGATTAACAGCGTATAGTACAAAAGTCAAAGCTACCCTAGCCAAGCCTAACCACACGTAACATAATCGAAAGTAACCGAACTAAAACTAACGTGCCTAGGACACTACTGCTGGCATCCCCAGAGACAAGCAGGACATACTAGAGCGCAGTAGGGCGCAGAAATCCACCGAACATCAGAGTATAGCACAAAAGTCAAAGCAACCCTGCCCTAACATTGTCAAACGTAACGTAACCGAACGCAAGGGAGCTAAAGCCAACGTGCCGATGACACAACGGCTGGCCCCCGGGCGCCAAGCAGAACATACTGGAGCACAAGATAGCGCAGAAATGTACCGAATAGCTGTGTATAGCACAAAGCCCAAGCTTATCCAATCCTAACATAATCAATCGCAACATAACCGAACGTAACCTATCTCCCTCTAACGTGCCGTGAACAGTATTGCTGACATCCAAACATCCGAGTGTAACATATTAGTGAAGAATGGAGATCAGAAATCCATGGAATGGCAGTGTAAAGCAGAAAAGTCAAAGCTATCCTAACCAAACCAAACCTAACCTAGCCAAACCAAATGTAATCTAAAAAAACTATCGTGCCGAAGCCGCCAATGCTGCGCACGCCAGAGCCAAGAAGAATATATTAGATGAGCGTAGAGCGCAGGCGTCCATAGCATTTCAATGAAGAGCAGAAAAGTCAACGGTATCCTAACCTAACCCACGCAAACCTAACATGACCGAACGCAACCTAACACAACCTAACCCTCCGAGACCAATATCGCTGGCCTCCGCGGAGCCAAGCGGTATAAAGCAGAGAAGAGTGGAGCGATGGAATTCACCGAAAAGCAGTTTATGTGAGAAAAGGCTAACACATCCTGACCAAACCTAACTTAACCTAACCTAACCGAACGTAGCCTAACTCAACCTAACGCGCCGAGACAACCATTACTGGCCTCACCAGAGCAAAGAAGGGCACATTAGAGCACAGTAGAGCAGAGAACTCCACCGAATATCGGTGCATAGCACAAAAGTCATATCCACCGAATCCTTACCTAACCAACCGTAACATTACAAGACATAACCGAGCTCAACCTAACGTGCCGCCAACGATATTGCTGGCATCAACAGTGTCAAGCGGAGAATATCAGGGGAGAGTAGGGCGCAGAAGTAAATACAATAGCAGTGTACAGCAGAAATTCGGGGATACCCAAACCTAGCCGAAACTAACATAGCACAAACTTATATATCCGTACCCAAAGTAACGTGCCGCGACCGCTATTCCTGGACTCCACAGTGCGAAGCAGATTAGAGTAGAGCGCAACAGAGGGCAGGGAATCACCGCATATCTGTGTATAGCTCGAAGGTCAAAGATGACCTAACCAAACTTAGCGTAACCTTACCTAACCGAACGTAAGCTAACACGGCCTAACGTGCCACGACCGCTATTGTTTCTCTCCCGAGATTCGAGCAGAGTATAGTAGAGTAATATAGAGGGCAGAAATACATCGAAAATCAGTGTACAGCGCAGAAGTCAAAGCTGCCCTCTCCAAACCAAACCAATCCTAACATGGCCAAGCGTATCCCAAACTAACGTGACCCGATCACTATTGCTGGCATCCACAGAGCCAAGCAAAACATAAAGAGGGGAGTTGCGCGTGGAAATCAGTAGAATCGCAGTCAATAGCGGACAAGACGAAGCTACCCAAACCTAGCCAAAGCTAACGTAACCTAGGCAAACGTAACATACCACATCCTGACGCGCCGGGACCGCTATTACTGGCATACGCAGAACCAGGCAGATTATATTAGACCACAGTTGAACTTAGAAATCGAACGCATTGCAGTGAATGGCACAAAAGTATAAGATATCCTAGCCAAGCCTATCCTAAGCTAACCTAACCGAAAGTAGTATAACTCAAACTATCGTGTCGCGACCACCATTGCTGTCCTCCCCAGAGTCGTGCAGAGCATGACAGAGCGCAGTAGGGCCCAGAGGTCTGTAGGATAGCTGTGTTGAGCAGAAAAGTCGAAGCTATCATAATGTAACCTAATAACCTGTCCCGATGAAGCGTAATCCAGCTAAACCCAACGTGCCGCGACCAGTATTGCTGGCCTCCAAGGAGCCAGGCAGAGCACAATATATGAGAGTAGGGCGCAGAAATCGATAAAATCGCAGTATATAGCAGGAAGGCCGTAGATACCCAAACCTAAACACGGCTAACGCAACCTCACCAAACGTAGCGAGTCTAAACTTAACGTGCCGAGACAACTATCACTGGCCACACAAGAGCCAGTGAGACTGTGGTAGAGCAATATAGAGCGCAGAAATCCACCGCATTGCTGTGCAAGGCACTTGGTCAAAGGTACACTAACCTAACACGACCTAACATAACCAAAACCGAACGTAGCATAACCCAACATAATGTGCCTATACCAGTATTACTGTCTTCCCAAAAATCTGGCTGAACAAATTGGAGCACAACAGAGCGCAGAAATCCGCCGAAAGGCAGTGTACAGCACAAAAGTCAGAGCTCTCCTCTCCTGCCCTAGGCAATCGAAGCACACCGAAAGTAAACTATACCAACCTAATTCACGGAGGCCGCTACTCTTGTCCTCCACAGAGCAAAGCAGAGCATGCTTGATCACAGTAGTGCGCAGGGATCCACAGAACTATACCAACCTAATTCACGGAGGCCACTACTCTTGCCCTCCACAGAGCAAAGCAGAGCATGCTTGATCACAGTAGTGCGCAGGGATCCACCGAATAGTAGTCTATGCCAAGGAAGTCAAAGCTATTCAAACTTAACCCAAACAAGCGTACCTTCACCAAACGAAGCATGACTTAACCTATCGCGTCACGACCACTATTGCTAGACACATCAGAGTCGAGCAGCAAGCAGTAGTCCAATGAAGTGTGCAGAAATTCACCGAATAGCAGTGTATGACACAAAAGTCAAATTTATCCTATCCTAACCAAGCCGAATGTAACATAACCGGACGCAACCAAATCAAACGTAACGTGCCCAGAGCACAATTGCTGGAAACCCTAGAGACAAGCAGAATATGCTAGAGCACAGCAGAGCTCACAGTGCAACCAAATAGCAGCGCATAGCATAATAGTCAAATATGTCCAAACCTAACCTGACCGAACCTAGTCTAACCAAACGTAGAATAACTGAACCTAACGTGCCGGGACCACTATTTGTGGCCTCAACAGTGCCAAGCGGGACATATTGGACCAAACTAGAGCGCAGAAATGCGACGAGTAAGAGTGTACAGTGGAGAAGTCGTAACCACCATGAACAAGCCTGACTCAACCTAGCATAGCCGAACGTAAACAAGCTCCACCTAACGTGCCGAGACCAGTTTTGCTGGGCACCCCATGGCCAAGCAGAGCATATCAGAGTGCAGTATTGCGCAGAAGCTCACCGAATAGCAGTATACAGCACAAAAGTCAATGCTACCGTATACTAACCTAACCAAGCATAGCACAACGAAGCGTAACATAACTCAACCTATCGTGGCTAGACGACTATCACTGAGTGTGCAGCAAAAAGGACGAAGCTATCCTTTCTTCACGTGGTGGAATTCTTCCAAATATAACCGTCCACCTGGGGCAGCGGGAGGGATTTTGTGGAATTTTAACCAGTATAGCCGCTCGATGGACAGCCCTTCATATTTCGGAGCACCCTGGTCTTCGCGGCTTCGCAACTGCAAGGACGCCCCCGCGACGCAACCGTAGTTCCCTCCCGGCGCGACGGGAGATCTCACCCGGTACATTCGTGTCCATGCGCGCGAGACGGGTCGTTTACTAGCACACACGCCACGCACAACACCGCACCGCGTCACAAGCAGAGCATGTGGACGCCGCGCAACAACCACGCGACGCCGCGCGCACGGACCACGTCCTCTCGAGTAGACGGGCCCCCACCCGCCAGCACGTGGTCACCCTCACATAGGTTACAACGGGAGAGAGATACGGTCCCCACGAACGTAGGTGCAGCGTCGCTCGTGAAGGCGGAGGGCCAACGTGTTAATCCATCCGGCTGTCCGCGCGGTGCCAAGATGCGCCGCGCTCGCAGCCTCCACCGCCCTAAGTGCGAGGAGCACGCGCAACGCTCGCGGTCTACCTCCACGGCCTCCTTCTGTAAAATAACCGCTTCAAAGATGGAGGCCACCACACGAAATGCACCTACGCTCTCCGTCATTTGCGCCACGAGGACGGAGAGAGACAGGTCCCGACCAACCACACAACAAAGAACCCGGCGCGAGCTAGCCCACGCCGGACATACCTCCGGCGTGTGCTGCGACGTATGCCGCTCTTACACCGCGTCTCACGTTCCCGCCAGTTACGGCACCGGCACTCCCCGAAGCACCTACTCCCGGTTAGCACATGCGCCACACGGAAAGTGTGCCGGCTGCCACTGCGCGTCCATGCATCCACAGCTGGAAGCCCATCCCCGACCAGCCGATGCCGCCGGATGCTCTGCTTCCCCAGCCGAGCTCGCAAGGCGGTCGTCACGGCCAGTCGGACCATTCACCTCAAAGAAGCGGTCACTTCCTCAGGAGCAGCGCCGCCGCCACGGTGAAGGAGACCGCAGATACGGGCCTCCCTCGCGGCTGGCAGTCCGAAAGGCGGATCACCCGGCAGGACCATCGAAGCTTCGTGGGAAATTGTGCGGTAACCGCGCACGACCATGTTCGCTATCCTGCAAGCGAATGGCCGGAGAAACGCCCGAATGCGCGAACCAGCGACCAGGCGCGCCGTCCCATTTGGCCCATTCAGGCTGGGGAGCAGGCAACACAGCGTCCCCGCCATACCTTGCAGGCATGGTTCCAGCGCGAGAAGATGCTCGCCGATCCTCCAGTGGCCATCCGGGAAGAGACTGAGTGATTTCATCCGGTACCGAACCTCGACCACGACGTTCCCCACGGGCATCCGTGACATGGGCGGCTTCCCACGGGAGAGACGGCGAAACCACATTGCCTCGGTCTTCACGGGCGAGGTGCTCAGCCCCATCCGCCGGATGCTATTCGGGACGAGGGCTAGGCCGCTTTCCGTTCGCAGCGTGGCCTCCTCGCAAACCAACCTGGCAGCCATCACGAGCCTGTTGTCCACGTAACACGACAGGCTCAGGCTTCGGGGGATGTCAGTGCGCAACACGGCGTCGCACGCGAGGCACTGTAGGATCGGCTCGAGTTCCGATCCCTGTGGAAAACCGCAGTTCGTCGCCCGCGCGACGGTCGTGTATCGTCCAGGATGCTCAATCGAGCGCTCCGCCAAGAAGACGACAATCACCGCCATCATGTGTTGGGGATCCCTGTGGTAAAGCAGAGCATACCGGATGGCGTGTTGAAGGCGTTGGCCATGTCCACGCCGAACGACGGCACCCCACCGCCCCGGTCAACGGCAGCCTCCGACAAGTTACGAACGCGCTTAATCGCGTTCATCGTCGACAGACCCTGCTGGAATCCGAACTGGCTGACGCTGTGATAGGGACCCGCGTCCGTTAAATGCCATCGGAGACGGGCAGCTAGGACGCGCTCGAAGATCTAGCTTTCCTCGACGAGCAGGCGTATCGGCCAGTATTCCCTCGGACAGTCCTGCGGCTTCCCCAGTTTGGGGATCAGCACGAATCTCGCTCCCTGCAATTATACCGGGATGGAACCTGTCCTGAGGCAGCTGTCGAACAGCCGCCGCATCCTGTCGCCACACGTTTCCAGAGCTAGTGCAAAGGCTCGGCCTGGGACACCGTCAACTCCGGGGGCGTTGATCCTCGCCCACATAAGGTGGAAACTATCCTAACCTAGCACTACGTAAACTAACCAAGCCAAACATAGCCTAACATCACCTAACGTGCCATATCACTGATGCTCGTATCCCGAGAGTCGAACAGAGTATAGTAGAGGAATGTACAGCGCAGAAATCTACCGAACAGCAGCGTGCTGCACTGAAGTGGAAGCTATCCTATCCTAACCTATCTAAACATAACGTAACAATACGCAACGTAGCTCGGACTAACCTGCCGAGAACACCACCGCTGACATCCCCAGAGAAAAGCAGGATATACTAGAGCACGCAAGTGCGCAGAAGGTCAGCAGATAGCAGTGTATAGCACGAAAGTCAAAGACATCCTTAACAAAACAGACACAACCCTACCGAACCAAACGTAAAATTGCTAAACCTAACCAGCAGAGACCTCCATTGCTAGCATCGGCAGCGCCAAGCAGTATGTCTAAGAGCACAGTAGAGCGCAGGAATCCACCGAACAGCAGCGTATAGCACAAAAGTCGGAGCCATACAACCAAACCTAACCTAACCAAATCTAACCGAACGTAAGGTAACTTAACATACTGGGCCACGACAGCCATTGCTGGCACCACCAGAGGCTAGTTGAGTATGGTGGTGCAGTGTAGAGCGCAGAAATACACCGCTTAGCATTGTACAGCACGAAAGTCGAAACTATCCTCTCATAACATAACCAAACTTAACATATACATGCGAAGCGTAAATCAGGCTAAGGTGCCGAGACCACTGCAGCAGGCCTCCGCGTAACAAAGCAGGGTATACTAGAGCTCAGTAGAGCACAGGAATGCACAGAATAGTAGTGTAGAACACAAAAGCCAAACACACCTTTTCCAAGCTTATCTTAACCTAACCAAAGCGAACGGAGTATAGGACAAACAAACGTGCCACGAATATTGTTGCTGGCAAACCCAGAGACAAGCAGAATATATTAGGGCACAGTAGAGGTCACAAGTCCACCGAATAGCAGTGCACAGCGCAAAAGTTGAAACTGTCCATTCCTAGCTTAGATAATCGTGGCAAAACCGAACGTGACCTAACTCAAAGGAACGTGGCGACGTCGCAATTGTTGTCCTCCCCAAGACAAAGCACAACATATTCGAGCACAGTGGAGCGGGGAAATACGCCGAGAGCAGTATGCAGCACAAAGGTCAGTGGTACTTTATCCTAACCTAACCAATCGTGACAGTACCAAATGTTACAGAACTCAACCTAACGTGCCGCCACCACTATTCCAGGCCTCCGCAAGGTCGAGCAAAGTATAGTAGAGCAAGGAAGATCGGAGAAATCCACCGAATAGCAGTGCATAGCGCAAAAGGCATAGCTAGGCTCTCCTATTCTAGCTAATCGTTTCGTGACCAAACGCTAAATAACTGAACCTAACGTGCAGAGACCACCATTGCTGGTCTCCCCAGAGACAAACAGAGCATATGAGGGCACTGTATAGCGCAGAAATTCACCGAGTCGTGGTGTATAGCGCAAAAGTCAAAGCTATCCCCGCCTAACCTAGCCAAACGTAACGTAACCAAACGTAACATAACACAACATAAAGTGACGCAACCACTATTGGTGGGCTCCCCAGGGCCAAGCAGAGCACATTAGCGGAGAGTGAAACGCAGAAATCGATATAATCTCAGTGTTTATCGGAAAAGTCAATGCTGCACAAACATAACCCAGGCGATCAGAACATAACCACACATAGCCTTACACAACCTAATGTGCCGAGACTGCTATTGCTAACTTCCCAGAGCAAGGCTGAAAATATTAGAGCACTGTAGAGCGCAGAAATCCATCTAATTGCAGTCTAAAGCTCTGAAGTCAAAGCCATCCCCTCCTAACCTAACCAATCGTAATATAAGAAAACGTAGCCCAGCACAACCTTACGTGCCGCGACTAGTATTGCTGGCCACCACAGAGGCAAGCAGAACACATTAGTGGAGAGTAGAAAGCAGAAATCCATAGAATCGCAGTGTATATCTGAAAAGTCGCAGCTACCCAATCTTAACCCAAGCCAGCGGAACACAAACAAACGTAGCCTAACTCAACCTGTCGTGCCGGGACCGTAAATTCTTCTCTCCCAAGAACCAAGCAGGGAATGGCAGAGTACAGCGGAGCGCAGAGGTCCACAGAATAGCAGTGTACAGCACAAAGGATGAAGATATGATAACCTAACGCAGCCTCACCCAACCTGACCCGACGTAACATGAGCCAACATTACGTACCGAGAGCACTACTGCTGCCGTTCCCAGACGCAAGCAGGACATGCCAGAGCACAGTGGAACGCAGAAGTACACCGAATAACAGCGTACAGCACAAAGGTTAAACCGATCCTAACCAAACTAAGCATAACCCAACCTAACCGAACGTAATCTGACTGAGCCTAACGTGGCGAGACGACCATTGCTGGCCTTCCCAGAGCCAAACTGAAAATATTAGAGCACTGTAGGGCGCAGAAGTCCAAATAATAGCAGAATACGGAACTAAAGTCAAAGACATCACCTCCTAACCTAGCAAATCGTAACATAACCAAACGTAAGCTAACTCAACCCAATGTGCCCAGAGCTGTATTGCGGGCCTCCACAGAGCCAAGCAGAAGACGTAAGTGGAGTGTAGAACGCAGAAAACCATATGTTCGCAGTGCATACGGGGAAAGTCAAAACTACCCAAGCCCAACCGAAACCAACAGAACGTAAGCAAACGAAGCCTAACTCACCCTAGCGTGCCGAGACCCTTACTGCTGCACTCCCTTGGGCCAAGCAGGTCATACTAGAGCACAGTAGAGCGAAGAAATCCACCGAAACGCCGTGTAAGGAGCAAAAGATGAACCTACCCTCACAAAACTTGGCCTAACCCAACCAAGACGAACGTAACCTGACTCAATATAACGTGCCGAGACCACTATTGCTGGCATTGACAGAGCGAAGCTGAAAGTATTGGAGCTCTGTAGGGCGCAGGACTCCGCCTGATCGCAGACTATAGCACTAAAGTCAAGCTATCCGCTCCTGACCTAACCAATCGTAACATAACTGGACGTCACATAACTCAACCTAACGTGCCGCTACCGCTATAACTGGCCTCCCCAGAGCCAAGCAGAGAACATTATAGGAGAGTAGGCCGCAGAAATCCATAGAATCGCTGTGTACATCAGAGAAGTCAATTCTACCCAAACCAAACCCAAACCCACAGAACATACGCAAAAGTAGCATAGCTAAACCCAAAGTGCCGAGACAGCCATTGCTGCACTCCTCAGAGGCAAGCACGATATACTAGACCGCAGTAGGGCCCAGAAATCCGACATACATCAGTGTACAGAACGAAATTTAAAGCTTCCCTGTCCAACCATAGTCTAACCCAACCTAACCGAAGGAAACCTGACTTATCGTAACGTGCCCAGACCACCATTGCTTTCCTCCCCAGAGCCAAACGGAACACATTAGTGGAGAGTAGAACGCAGGAGTCCATAGAAACGAAGTGCATATCAGAAAAGTCGATGCTACACAAACCAAACCCAAACCAACGTATTACAGCCAAGCATAGCGTAACCCAAACTTACGTGCCGAGACCGCTATTGCTGCCCTTCCCAGAGCCAAGCAGGGCAGACAAGAGAACAGGAAAGCGCAGAAATCTACCATATATCATAGTACAGAACGAAAGTTGAAACTATCCTGACCAAACCTAGCATAACCCAAATTAACGGAACGCAACCTGACTCAAACTAATGTACCGTGCAAACTATGGCCGGTCTACGCAGAGCCAAGCAGAACACATTAGTGGGAGGTGGAACGCAGAAATCTATGGGATCGCAGTGTATATCAGGAAAGTCAAAGCTGCCCGAACTAAACGCAAACCGGCAGAGCACAACCGATCATAGCTTAACTCAACCGAATGTGCCGAGACCGCAGCTGCTGCCCATCCCAGGGCCAAGCAGTACATACTAGAGCACAGTAGGGGGCAGAAATCCAACGAATAGCAGTGCTCAGCAAAAGAGTCATAGCTACCCTAACCAAATTTAGCCTAGCCCAACATAACCGAACGTAACATGGCACAGCATAAGGCGCCGCGACCTCCATTGTTGGCTTTGCGAGGGCCAAAGCTGAAGACACTAGAGCACTGAAGGGCGTAGAAGTCCACCAAATAGCATACTATAGCACTAAAGTCAAAGCTTTCCCCTCTGAGCCTAGCCAACAGTAACTTAAACAAACGTAGCCTAACTCAACAAATGTGCCGCGACCACTATGGTTGGCCTCTCCAGGGCCAAGCTGAGTATATTGGTATAGAGTAGAACGCAGAATTCCGTAAAATCGCAGTGTACATCAGAAATGGCAAACCTACCCGCACCCAACCCAGAGCCAACAGAACATTGCCAAACACGGCCTAGCTCAACTTAACGTGCCCAGACCGCTATTGCTGCCCTCCCGAGAGCCAAGCAGAACATACTTGAACACAGAAGAGCACAGATATCTGCCGACTAGCAGAGCACAGCGCAAAAGCTGAAGCTACCCTTACCAAACTTTGCCTAGGCCACCCTAACCGAAAAGCAGAAAACCACCGCGAAGCTGTGTACACTGGAAAAGTTTACACTATCCCGACCAAACTTGGCCAGACGGAACCGAACCGAATGTAGCATGACTGAACATCGTAACACAACCAAACGTAACCTCACTGAACCTAGCTTGCCGCGACAACTACTGCTGGTCTCCACGGAACGAAGCAGAACAAGTCAGTGGAGAGTAGGACGCAGAGATCCATAGGATCGTAGTGTATATCTAAAAAGTCAGAGCAACCCAAACCTAACTAAAACCATCAGAGCATAACCGAACATAGCCTAGCAGAACCTAACTTGCAGAGACCGATATTGTTGCCATTCCCAGAGCCAAGCATGACATACTAGAGCACTGCAGGGAGCAGAAATCCACCGAATAACAATGTACAGTACAATAGTTGAATCTATCCAAACGAAACTTTGCGTAACCCAACATAACGGAACGTAACATGACTCAACCTAACAATCAGCGGCCACTATGGCAGACCTTCCCAGAGGGAAGCAAGAACACATTAGTGGAGGGATGAACGCAGATATCCGTAGAATCGCATTGTAAATCAGGATAGTCAAAGGTACACAAACCGAACCCGAACCAGCAGAACATAACCAATCATTGCCTAACTCAAATCTACGTGGCGCGACCACTATTGCACGCCACTCCAGAGCAAGTCAGACTACACTAGTAGAGAGTAGGCCGCAAAAATCCATAAATTCACGGCGTATATCAGAAGAGCCAAAGATGCCCATGTCTATTCCAAACCAACAGAACCTAGTCAAACATAGCCTATCTCAACCTAGCGAGCAGAAACCGCTGCTGCTGTCGTCCCCAGAGCAAAGCAGGACATACCGGGGCACGGTGGAGCGCAGAATCCCACCGAATAGCAGAGTACAACACAAAAGTCAAAGCTATCCTGACCAAACTTACCTTACCCAACCTAACCGAACATAGCCTGACGCAAAATAACGCGCGGAGACCACAATACCTTTCATTCCCAGAGCCAAGCTGAAAGCATTAGAGCAACGTAGGGCGCAGAAATCCACCTAATAACAGACTATAGCCGTAAAGTCATAGCTAACCTACACTAACCTAGCCAACCGTAAAATTGCTAAGCGAAGCGTATCTCAGCGTAACGGGCCACGACCATTATTACCGGCCTCCCCGGAGCCAAGCATAACTTATTACGGTAGAGCAGGACGCAGAACTCCATAGAATCGCAGTATATATCAGCAAAGTCAGAGCTGCCTATTCCGAACACAAGCCAGCAGAACATAACCAAACATACAATAGCTCAACCTAATGAGCCGAGACAGCTATCGCTGCCTATGTCAGAGCCAAACAGGACATACTAGAGCACAGTAGAGCGCAAATATCCAAAGAAAAGCAGTGATCAGCATAATAGGTAAAGCTACCCTGTCCATACTTAGCCTGAACCAACCAAACCGAACGTAACCTGACTCAACGTAACGTGCCGAGACCTCTATTGCCGACCTTCCGAGAGCCAAGCTGAAAGCATTAGATGACTGTAGGGTGCACGAGCCCACATAATAGCACACCATAGCACCAAAGTCATAGCTATCCTCTCCTAACCTAACCATCCGCAACATAACCGAACGTAGCATAAGACACGCAGGCGTGCCGCGACAACTATTGCTGGACTCCCCAGAGTGAAGCGGAACACGTTAGTGGAAAGTAGTGCGTAGACGTCCATATAATCGCAGTGTATATCTGAAAAGTCAAAGCTACTCGAGCCTAAACCAAACCAACAGAACATAAACAAACATAGCCTGACTCAACTTGACGTGCTAGACCGCTATTTTTGTCCTCCCGAGAGCTAAGCAGGACATACTACAGCACCGTAGAGTGCAGAAATCCACCTCGTAGCAGTGTACAGCGCAAAAGTTAAAGATATCCCGACCAAACTTAACCTGACACAACAGGAACGACCGTAACCTGACACATCGTAAAGTGCAGAAGTCACTGTTGCTGGCCTTCCCAGAACCACGTTTGAAGAATTTGAGCACTGTACGCCGCAGGACTCCACCTAATAGCAGGCTATAACAGTAAAGTCAAAGCTACCCTGTACTAACAAAGTCAATCGTAGCATAACTGAACGTCGCCCAAGTCAACCTGACGAGCCGCGACCGCCAGTGCTGGCAACCCCGGAGCCAAGTAGAACCCACTACTGGATAGTGGAACGCTGAAATCCATTGAACCGCTGTGCATATCAGAAAAGTCAAAGGTGCCCAAACCTAAACCAAACCAACAGGACACAACCGAACATAGCATAACTCAACCTGTCGTGCCGAGGCAGCAATTGCTGCACTCCCCAGAGCCAAAAAGAACATACTAGAGCACACTAGAGCGCAGAAAGCCAGCGAACAGCTGTGTACACCACAAAAGTCAAAGCTATCCTTTCCAAACTTAGCGCAGGCCAACCTAACCGAACGTACCCTGACAAAACATAACGTGCCGAGGCCACTATTGCTGGCCTTCCCATAGCCGAGATGAAAATGCTAAAGCACTGTAGGGCGCAGAAGTCCACCTAATATCAAGCTGTAGCACTATAGTCAAAGCAATCCTCTCCCAACGGAACCAACCGTAACATAGCCGAACATAACCTAACGCAACCAAACTAGCCGCGACCACTATTGCTGGTCTCCCGATATCCAAGCAGAACACATTTGTGGAGAGTAGATCGCAGAAGTTGATGGAATCACACTGTATATCACAAAAGCCTAAGCTACCCGAACTTATCCCAAAGCATTAGAAGGTAGCCAAGCGTAGCGTAACACAACCGAACGTACCGTGTCCGCAATTGTTGCGCACCCGAGAGCCAAGCAGGACGTACTAGAGCACAGATGAGTGCAGAAATCCACAGAAAGGCAGCGTACAGCAAAAGAGCTAATGGAACGTGTACCAGATACAGCCTACCCAACATAACCGAACGTAGCATGACTCATCGTAACCTTCCGAGACCTCTATTGCCGGCCTTGCCAGAGCTAAGCTGAAATTATTAGAGCGCTCTAGGGCGCAGAAATCAACCTAACGGCAGACTAAAGCACTAAAGTCGAAGCTATCCACTCCTAACCTAACCAATCGTAACATAACGTAACCTGACATAACACAACCAAACCTGCCGAGACCGCTATTGCTGACTTCCCCAGTTAAATGCAGGACGTACTAGATCGCAGTAGAGCCTAGAAATCCAGGGAATAGCGGTGGGCGGCACAAAAGTTAAAGCTATCTTGCCCAAACTTAGTCCAAGCCAACCTAACCGAACGTAACCTGACTTAACATAAGGAGCCAAGGCCACTATTTCTGGCACTCACAGCGACAAAATGAAAACGTTAGAGCACAGTGGGGCACAGAAATCCACCTAATAGCATACTGTAGCACTAAAGTTAAAGATACCTTCTCCTATCCTAGCCAAACGTAACATAACCAAACATAGCCTTACACATCCTAACGTCCCGCGAGCACTATTACTAGCCTTCCGGAGTCAAGGAGAACACGCTAATGGAGGGTGCAATGCAGAAATCAATAAAATAGAAGTGTATATCATAAAAGACAAAGTTACCCAGACATTGCCCAAACCAACAGAACATCCGCAAACATAACCTAACTCAAAAAAAAGACAAAGTTACCCAGACATTGCCCAAACCAACAGAACATCCGCAAACATAACCTAACTCAACCTAACGTGCCTAGGTCGCTATTGCCGACCTCCTCAAAGCCAAGCATGGCATACTAGAGCACAGCAGCGCGCAGCAGTTCACTGAATAGCTGTGTACAGCGGAAAAGTTGAAGGTGTCCTTACCAAATATTGCGTAACACAACCTAACCGGACGTAACCTGCATGAACGTAACGTGCCGAGACGACTAGTGCTGTCCTTCCCAGAACCAAGGTGAAGTTATCAGATCACCGTAGGCCGCAGAAATCCACCTAATAGCATACTATAGCACTAATGTCAAAGCTATCCATTCCTAACCTAGCCAACCAAAGCGTAACCGAACGCAACATAACTCCACCTAACGTGCCGCGACCAGTACTGCTGGCCTCCCAAGAGCCAAGCAGAATACGTTAGCAGAGGGTAGAACGCAGAAATCCATTGAAGTGCAGGGTGTATCAGGAAAGCCAAAGCTACCCAAACCTAATCCGGGCCAACAGAGCAATGCCGAATGAACCCTACCCTAACCTAACGTGCCGAGAACGCGATTGCCGCCCTCCCCAGGGAAAAGCAGGGTATAGTAGAGCACAGCAGTGCGCAGAGGTCCACCGAATAGCAGAGTACGGCATAAAAGTTATAGCCGCCCTAGCAGAACTCAGACGAAACCAACATAACCGGGAGTATCCTGTCACTGCTCAACGTGCCGAGACAACTATTGCTGTTCTTCTCACAGCCAAGACGGAAATATTAGAGCCACGTAGGGCGCAGAAATCCACCTAATAGAAGTCTATAGCACTGGAGTCATATCTATCCTCTCCTAAACCAGGCAAACTTAACATAACCAAGCGCAACATAACACAGCCTAACGGGACGCGACCACAAATGCTGGACTCCCTAGAGCCAGGCAGCAGACTTTAGTGGTGAGTTGAAGGCAGGAAGCCATAGAAACGCAGAGCATTTCATAAGAGTCAAAGCTACACGGACATAACCCCAACCAACAGAGATTAACCAAAGGCAGCCTATATCACCCTAACGTGCCGAGACGCAACTGCTGCCCTTACAACTACCAAGCAGGACCTACAAGAGCACAGAAGAGTACAGAAATCCATCGAAGGGCAGTGCGCAGCACAAAGGTTAAAGCTATCCTAACCAAACTTAGCCTAACCCTACTTAACCGAACGTAATATGACACTATAACGTGCCGAGGCCACTATTAGCACCCTTCCCAGAGCCAAGTTGAAAATGTTAGAGCACTGTGGGGCGCAGGAACCGGCCTAATAGCAGACTACAGCTCTAAGCCCAAAGCTATCCTCTCCAACCTGTCCAATCGTAACATAACGGAACATAGCCTAACACAACCTAACATGAAGCGACTGGTATTGCTGGCCTCCCCGGCGCCAAGCAAAGCATATTAGTGGAGAGTAGAACGCAGAGATCGATAGAACCGCAGTGTTTATCAGGCAAGTCACAGCTACCCAAATCTGACACGAACCAGCATAATATTACCAAACGCAGCCTAACTCAAACTAACGTGCAGAGACCGATATTGCTGCCCACCCCAGATGCAAACAGGACATACCAGAACACCATAGAGCGCAGAAATCCACCGAATAGCACAGTACAGCACAAAAGTTAAAGCTATCATAGCCAAACTTAACCTAACCCAACTTAAGCGAATGTAACCTGAATCAAGAGAACGTGCAGAGGACACTATTAGTGGCCGTCCAAGAGACAGCTGAACATTCTGGAGCAAAGTGGGGCGCAGAGATCCACCTGATAGCTGACTGTAACCAAAGTCAAAGCTATCCTCTCCTAACCTAACCAATCGAAACATATCCGAACGTAACGTAAACCAACCTATCCTGCCGCAACAACTATTCCAGGCATCCCCAGAGCCAAGCAAAGCATCTTAGCCGAGAGTAGACGCAGAAATTGATAGAAGCGCGGTTCCTCTCAGAGAAGTCAAAGCTGCTCAAACCTCACCCGAACAGACCCGCTGTTGCTGCCATCCCCGCAGCCAAGCAGGACATACTAGAGCACAGAAGAGGGCAGAAATCCATCGAAAAGCAGTGTACAGCACAAAAGCAATAGCTACACTAACCAAATTTTGCCTAACCCTACCTAACCTAACGTAACCTGTCTCAACATAACGTGCAGAGGCCACTATTTGTTGCCGTCCCAGAGCTAACCAGAAAATATTAGAGCACTGAAGGGCGCAGAAATCAACGAAGTAGCAGGCTATATCACTAAAATTGAGCTATCCTCTACTAGCATAACCAATCGTAGCATAACCGAACGTAACATAACTCAACCTAATGTGCCGAGAACGCAACTGCTGCACTCCCCAGAGCCAGCCAGAACATACCAGGGTACAGTAGAGAGCAGATATCCACCGAATAGCAGTGTACAGCACAAAGATTGAAGCGATTCTAACTAAACATAGACTAACCCTACTTAACCGTACGCAACCTGACTGATTGTTACGTGCCCAGGACACTATTGGTAGCCTTCCCAGGGACAGTCTAAAAACGTTAGACCACCGTAGGACGCAGAAATCCACCCAATACCTGACTATAGCACTAAAGACAAATTTACCCTCTCCCAAGTTAACCAACCGTAACGTAACCAAACGTAATATACCTCAGCCTAACGTGCTTCGAACACCATTGCTGGCCTCCCGAGAGCCAAGCAGAATATATTAGTGGAGAGTAGAACGCAGAAATGGATAAAATCGCAGGGTATATAGGAAAAGGCATACATTCCCAAACCTGGCCCGAAATAACAGGACATAACCAAACGTAGCATAAATCAAACTAACGTGCCGAAACCGCTATTGCTGCCGACCCCAGGGCCAAGCATGACATATTAGAGCAGAGTGAAGCGCAGAAATCCACCGAATAGCAGTGTAGAGCACAGAAGTTATAACTACCCAAATCAAACTTAGCCTAACCCAACATAACCGAAAGTAAACCGACTCAACTTAACGTGCCCAGACAACTATTGCTGGCCTTCCCGGGGCCAAGCTGAAAATATTGGAGCACTGTAGGGCGCAGAGGTCAACATAATAGCAGATTATAGCACTATAGCTGAAAGTAACCTCTCCTACCATAACAAAGCGTAACCTAACCGAACGTAACACAACTCGACCTGACGTGCCGCGACCACAATTGCTGGCTTCCCCAGCGGCAAGCAGAACACGTTAGTGTAGTGTAGAGCGCAGAAATACGTAGAATCGCAGTGTACATCCGAAAGGTCAAAGCTACCCGGTCCTATCCCAAACCAATAGAACACAGCAGAACGTAGCATAACTCAACCTAGCGTGCCGACAAAGATAGTGCTGCCCTCTCCAGCGCCAAGTAGAACTTACTAGAGCACAGTAGAGTGCATATATCCCCCGAAAACATTGCACGGCAAAAAAGTTAAAGCTATACCTACCGAAGAAAGCCCAACCCAACCAATCCGGACGTAACCTGTCACAACATAAACGTGCCGAGACTACTATTGCTGGCCTTCGCAGAGCCAAGCTGAAAATATTATTGCGCTGCAGGTCGAAGGAATTCACCTAATGGAAGACTATAGCACTAAAGTCAAAGATACCGGAACCTATACCGGACCGACGGAGCATAGCCAAGCGTAGCGTAACTCAAGCTAACGTGCGGAGACCGCTATTGATGCAATCCCAAGAGCCGATCAGGACGTACCAGGGCACTGTAGCGCGCAGAAATCCACCTAATAGCAGACTATATCACAAAAGTCAAAGATACCCTCTCCTAACTTAACCAAACGTAACATGAACTAACGTAACCTAACTGAACGTAACGTGCCACGACCACTATTGCTGTCCTCCCCAGAAACAATCAGAACAAGTAGGTGGAGAGCAGAACGCAGAAATCCACCGAATAGCAGTGTAGAGCACAAAAGTTACAGCTATTCTAACCAAACTTAGCGTAAACCAACCTAACCGTACATAACATGACTCAATATAACGAGCCGAGACCACTGTTCCTGTCCTTCCCGGAGCCGAGCTCAAAATATTAGAGCACTGTAGAGCTCAGAGTTCCGCCTAAGAGCAGACTATAGCATTAAGGTCAAAGCTACCCTCTCCAAACGTAACCAATTGCAACATAATGAAACGTAACCAGCCACACCCTAACGCGCCGCGACCACTAATGCTGGCCTCCACTGATTCAAGCAGAGTACATTTGTGGAGTGTAGAACGCAGAAATCCATGGAATCTCTGTGTACATCAGAAAAGACATAGCTATCTGAACCTAACCCAAACCTTCAAAACATAACAAAACATAGCATAAACCAACCTAGCGTGCCGAGAACTATGTTGCTGCCCTCCCCAGAGCCAAGTAGGACATACAAAGCACACTGGAACACAGAAGTCCACCGAATAGCAGTGTACAGCACAAAAGACAAAGCTATCCTGTCCTAATATATCCAATCTTAGCTTAACCAAACGTAACATAACTCAACCTAACGAACACCAACCGCTGTTGCTGGCCTCCCCAGTGTCGAGTAGAACTTACTAGAGGACAATAGGGCGCACAAGTCCATAGAACCGCAGCGTATAGCACAAAACTCATATATATCCAGACATAACCCATGCTAACGGAACCTGACCATACGTACAATACCTCAACTTATCGTGGCGCGGCCACTATTGCTGGCCTCCAAAGGGCGAAACAGAATGTAATACAGCTCCGACGTGCGCAGAAATCCACCGAACAACAGTGTTTAACACGAAAGTCGAAACTACAATGATCGTAATTAACGCAACCTAAACAAACCTAACGCTGCCTTACACAACATAACGTGCCGAGACAAATATTGGTGGCATTGCCGTGGTTAAGGAGAAAACACTAGAGCACAGCAGAGCCCAGAAATCCACCGCATTGCAGTGTATAGCAAAAAAGTCAAACATAACCTGAACTAACTTGGCCTAACCTAACATATCCAAACGAATTGTAGTCGAACATAACGTGAAGAGAACAATTTTGCTGGCCTTATAGAGCGCAGTAGAGCATATTAGAGCACATTAGAGCGCAGAAGTCCAACGAACAGCAGTGAACAGCACAAAGGTCAGAGTAGCCTATCCTAACTTAGACAAACGTAATATACCCGAACGTAACATACCCCAACCTAACACGACGAGACCACTATTGCTGGCCCCCACAGAGGCGAGCAGATTGAGCTAGGGCACAGTAGAGCGCAGAAGTCCACCGCATCACAATGAATAGCACAAAAGCCGTAGATGCCCTAGGATGACCTGACGTAACCTAACTCAACTAAACGCAGTTTAACTCAACATATCGTGCAGCAACCACTGCACCTGGCCTCCACACAGCCTAGCAGAATGTAGTGAAGCACAGTAGATCACAGAATCCCACCGATAACGGCGTACAGCACGAAAGCCTTTGCTACCATTGAAGAACATAGCATAACGTAGCCTAACCAAACGTAGCATAACGCATCCGAAGTTGTATAGTAGAGCAATGTAGAGCGCAGAAATCCGCCGAATAGCAGTGCATACCACGAAAGTCTGATCTACCGATGCCTAACCCGTACTAACTTGACGCATCCATACGAAGCCTAACTCAAACCTATCGGGGCAGAGCCACTATTTCTGGCCGCCACAGAGCCGAGCTGACCGTAGTAGAGCAATGTAGAGCGGAGAAGGCCGCCAAATAGCAGTGGAAGGCACAAAAGTCAAAGTTACCCTAACCTAACCCAAGGCAACCTAACCAAGGAAATGTTACCTAACCCAACCTATCGTGGCGGGACCAGTCTTGCTGACATCAACTGAGTCGGGTAGAGGATATTAGGGCAATGCAGAGCTCAGAAATTCACGGAATAGCCATGTACAGGGCAAAAGTCCAAGCTATCATCTCCTAACATATCCAAACGTCATATTATCAAACGTATCCTAACTTAACCAGACGTGCCGAAGCGACTACTGCCGGAAAACCCTAAGCCAAGTAGAATATACTGGAGCACAGTAGAGCGCAGAGAGCCGCCAAATAGCAGCGTGTAGCAGAAAAGTCAAATATGTCCTAACCTAACCTGACGTAACCTAACCTAACCAAACGTGGACTATTTAAAGCTAACGTGCCGAGACCACTATTTCTGGCCTCCACAGTGCCAAGCGGAACATACCGGAGCACAGTAGACCACAAAAATCTACTTTACAGCAGACTACAGTACTAAAGTTATAGCGATCTTCTCCAAACCAATCCAAACGTAACATAACCAAACGTAACATAACTCGCCCTAACGTTCCGCGATCACAATTGCTGACCTTCCCAGAGACATGGAGAACAGTCTAGTGGAGAGAAGAACGCAGAAGTCCATTGAATCGCTTTGTATATCAGAAAAGTCGAAGCTTCCAAAGCCTCACCTAAGCAAACAGGACATAGCCAAACACAGCCTAACTCAACCTAACGCGCCCAGACCGCTATTCCTGCCATCCCAGAGCCGAGCAGGACATACCAGAAAACAGTAGAGCGCAGAGATCTGCCGCATAGCAGTGTAAAGAGCATAAGTTACAGCCACCCTAACCAAACTTACCCTAACCCAACCTAACCGAGCGCAGCCTAGTTCAACGCAACGTGCCGCGACCAGTAATGCTGGCATTGCCAGAGCGAAACTGAAAATATAGGAGCACTGCAGGTAGCAGAAATCCACCTAATAGCAGGCTGTAGCTCGAACGTAAAAGCTCCACTCTCCTAACCTGGCCAATCGTAATATAACCAATCGCAGCCTAACACAACCTAACATGCCGCGACTTGTATTGCCCGCCTCCACACAGCTAAGCAGTACACATTAGTAGAGAGTAGAAGACAAAAGTGCATAGAATGGCAATGTATATCAGAAAAGTCAGAGACACCGAAACCTGACCCAAAAAAGCAGAACATAGGATAACATAGCCTATCTCAACCTAACGTGCCTAGACCGCTATTTCTGGCCACGCCAGAGCCAAGCAGAACACATTACTGGAGAGCCGATCGCAGAAATCCATAGAATCGCAGTATATATCTGAAGCGTCAAAGCCACACTAACCTAACGCAAGCCAACAGGACATAGCCAAACATTCCTCAACTAAACCTAACGTGCAGAGAGCGCCATTGCTGCCTTTCCTAGATCCAAGCAGGGCACACTATTGCACAGTAGAGCGCAGAAGTTCTGCTCGTAGCAGTCTAGAGGACGAAAGGTAAATCTATACAAACCAACGTTAGACTAACCCATCCTAATCGAACGCAACCTGCTTCAAAATAACATGCCGAGATCACCATTGCTAGCATTCCCAGAGCCAAGCTCAAAATATTAGGGCACAGTAGGGCGCAGAGGTCCACGTAATAGCAGACTATAGCAATAAAGTCAAAGCTACCTTCTCCTAACCTAACCTATCGTAGCGCAGCCAAAGGTAACGTAACAAAGCCTATGGTGCCGCGACTAATATTGCTGGCATTCCCAGAGCCAAGTGGAATACAATTGCGGGGTGAAGGACGCAGAAATCCATAGAATCACATTGTATATCGGGAAAGTCAAAGCTGCCCAAACCTAACCCAAGCGAACGGAATATGGCCAAACATAGTCTAACTCAGTCTAACGCGCCGAGACCGCCATTTCTGCATTCCCTAGTGCCAAGGAGGACATACTAGGGCGCAGTAGAGCGCGGGGGTCCACCATACAGCAGTGTACAAGACGAAAGATAAATCTATCCTAACCGACATTACTCTAACCGGACCAAATCGAACGTAAGATGCCTTAAAGTATCGTGCCGAGAACACCATTGCTGGTACTCCCAGAGCCAAGCCGAAAGCATTAGAGCACTGTAGGTCGCCAAAATCCACCTAGTAGCAGACTATAGCAATACGGCCAAAGCTACATCTCCTAACCTAACCAATCGTAACATGAACTAACGTAACGGAACTCCACGTAACGCATCGCGGCCGCTATTGCTGGCCTCCACAGAGATAAACGGAACATATTAGTAGAGAGTTGCATGCAGAAATCCACAGAATCGCAGTATATATATGAATAGTTACAGCTACCCTAACCCAACGCAAGACAACAGAATATAACCAAACATTGCCCAACTAAGCCTAACGAGCAGAGACCACTATTGCTGCCCTCCCAAGAGCCGAGCAGGGCATACTAGAGCGCAGTAGGGCGCAGAAATACGACGAAAAGGAACGTTCAGCACAAAAGTTAAAGCTATCCTTTCCAAATATAGCCTGACCCAATATAACTGAACGTAGCCTGACCCAAAATAAAGTGTCGCGACCTCTATTGCTGGCCTTCCCGTAGTCAAGCTGGAGATGCTAGAGCTATAGGGCGCAAACATGCATCTAAGAGTAGGTTAGAGCACCAAACTCAAAGCTATCCTATCCTAACCTGACGAAACGTGACATAACCGGACGTGACATAACTCAACTTGACGTGCGGGACAATTATCGCTGGCCTCCACAGAGCCAAGCAGAGCACTTTAGCATAGAGTAGAACGCAGAAATTCATAGAATTGCAGTGTATATCATAAAAGTCAAAGCTTCACAGACCTTACCCTAGCAAAAATGGCATTGCCAAACATAGCGTTACTCAAAATAACGTGCCGAGACCGCTATTGCTACACTCCCCAGAGCCAAGCAGGACATACTAGAGCACAGTAGGCCGCAGAAATCCACCGATTAGCAGTGTACAGCACAAAAGTTAAAGCTACTCTAACCAACCTCAGCCTAACCCAACCTAACCTAACGTAACCTGACTCAAAATAACGTGCCGGGGCCATATTTCTGGCCACTCCAGAGCCAAGGAGGCCATGCTAGAGCATTGTAGAGCGTAGAAATCCACCCAAAAGCAGTATGCAGAGCAAAAGTTAAATCTATCCTTTCCAAACTTAGCGTAACCCAAGCTAGCCGAACGTGACTTGACACAACATAACGTGCCGAGACAACTATTTCTGGCATTCCCTGAGCCAAACTGATATTACTAGAACAACTTAGCGCGCAGAAATCTACTTTATAGCGTACTGTAGCACTAAAGTCAAATCTATCCTCTCCTAGCCTAGCCAATCGTGGCACATGCGAGCGTAAACTAACAAAACCCAACGTGCCGAGGCCGCTATTGCTGCCCACCCCAGAGCCAAGCAGGGCATACTAGGGCAGAGTAGTGCGCAGAAATTCTCGGAATAGTATTCCACAGCACAAAAGGTAATGCGACTGTAACTAAACTTAGCCTAACCCAACGTAACTGAACGTAACATGACCAAACATGTCGTGCCGAGACTGTCATTGCTGGCCTTCCCTGAGACAGGCTGAACGTATTAGAGCACTATAGAGCGCGGATATCCACCTAATAACAACTTAAGCCTAACCCAAAGCAGCAGCACATAACCAACCTTAGCCTAACACAGCCTAACGCGCCGAAAGCGCTATTGCTGCCCCCCCCCCACCAGAGCCAAGGAGGATATACTAGCGCGCAGTAGAGCGCTGAAGTCCTCCGAAAAGCAGTGTACATCACTGAAGTTGAAGGTATCCCAACCAAACATAGCCTAACCTAACCAAACCGTGCGTAACCTGACTCAACATTACGTGCAGAGGCCACTATTGATGGCTTTCCCAGAGCCAAGCTGAAGACATTAAAGCACTACAGGGCCCAGAAGCCCAACTTATAGCAGAACATAGCACTAAAGCCAAAGCTATCCACTCCTAACCTAGCTAATCCTAACGAAATCAAGCGCAACCTATTTCAGCACAGAGTGCCGCGAGCTCTATTGCTGCCCCCCCCCCCGAGAGCCAAACAGAGCACATTAGAGGAGAGTGGACCGCAGAAACCCTCATAATAGCAGAGTACATCAGAACAGTCGATGCCGCCCAAGCCTTTCCCAAATAAAGAGACCACAGTCAAACATAGCCTAACAAACGCTAGCGTGCTGAGACGGCTACTGCTGCCCCCCCCCCCCCCCCCG